>NC_080419.1:71837096-72114596 GCF_029873635.1 Malania oleifera | reverse complement strand
CCTATAACTCTTATAAGATCACATGCTAGCACTAACTACAACTCCTATAAAATAGGATCATATGCTAGCACTAACCACAACTCTTGTAAAATAGGATCACATGCTACCACTAATCACAACTCCTATAACTCCTATAAGATCACATGCTAGCACTAACTACAACTCCTATAAAATAGGATCACATGCTAGCACTAACCACAACTCTTACCAATGATTAGAACTTCCAATAAACATTAATAAATATGAAATAAAACATTTAAATCTTAACAGTGTGTGTGTGTGTGAGTAGTGCATGTGAGAGGGTGTTTGAATGTGTGTTTGAGCAGTGCATATGAGAGGGTGTTTGAGTGTGTGTAGCAGTGTGTGCATGAAACTGTGTGTGTTAGTGCGTGCGTGTGTTTGAGTGTAGCAGAAGCTAATTTAAAAGCTACTCCACACAGCAACAAAATCAAGTACACCATCAGTTCTGACTATATCAAACCCAACCACTACCATAACACTAAACCCAAATGCCAAACTACTGCAAGCAAAAAAAAAAAAAATACTGAACATGATGATGAAAATAGGCAAACTGATAAACATGATATGAACCATAGCAAGAACCGTAAAATTATAACAACGACCATTTAGAAATACTAAAACACTATATAATAGGAAAGGCACGACGGTACTTACTGAAAAGAAAAACTATGTTAGTTTGAGAAACTCGGATGTGTAAATGCGAATCTGTGTACTGGGTGTTCGAGTCTGAGTGTTCCTGTTCTATGAACCTGACAGGCGCTGGATTTATGCCGATGGTCTATCACACCCAAGAGGATCTGCTGCGGTATGGAGATGGAGGATATGGTGAAGACAAAATGGTGGTCCGGTTTGCTGGTGTGTTCAACTGCAATGAATGCCCAAGAAGCTCGAGTAGGTGGATTTTCGCTGATCGCCTGCTGTTGTGAATACCCCAAGAGGCTCAGGTTGCTGCTACTGCAAGCGATCTGCTATGGTGCGAACAGGTTAAGGGGCTATATGGTAAAGCTGGTCATGCTCGCTGCCGGAGTTGATGTGGTTTGGGGGGTGCGGTAGTGTGGTCGGAGAGTGGCTGCTTGGTGTGGTTGGAGGTGGAGGAAAGTCTCCTCGGGTGTAGCTGGTGTTAGGGCTCTCGGCTATGGTAGCTGTCGGTAGCAACAACCTCGGGTGGTTGCAGCAGTAGCCAAGAATGCAAGGGTGGCTCACGTCTGCTGGTTCTGCTGGTGTTTGCTGATAGAGGGGAGTTCGCAGCAGCTCCTTTGGTGGTGCTCGCGGTTGCAGAGGAACCCAGGGGAGGCTGTGTTTCTGGCTAGCAGCAGGTTGCTGCTGAAGCTGAGGTACTCGGGTGCAACAGTGACCTCGGCTGGGAAACAGAGCAAGGGGTTGAGAAAGATAAGGAACCGAGGGACGGGGAGAGAGTAAGAACAGAGAGAGAGGAAGACAAGGGAAGGGGAGAAAAGGGAAAAAGAGAGGAAGGCCGAGAGAGATGGAGATAAATAGAGAGATGGAGACGAGATTAAGGTGAGGGAACAAGGGAGAGAACGAAAGAAGGAGAGGAAGAAGATGGTGCACGGGGGCATCCGACCTTTTCTGCAGAGTGTGAGAGAGATGAAAGAAAATGGAAATGAAGGACGGCCCCTCTGTGTGCGCTGAGACCCTCTTTATAGAGAGTCCAGCCATTCATTTGGCGCCAAGAATTTGTTAACATGAGAATCATTACCCACTCGTGGTAAAAGGTTCTTAACGGAAGAATATATTGGTTGTCTACACACGCCGTTCTGTTTGGCCGAGAATCACCTTTCCAATTGCATGTGATTCTCTTTATTTATTTTTCGGAAATTTCTTTAACTGTTGATTTCCAATTTTGTTGAGCCGTGAATCCGGACTTGATTTTTTATTTCTTTGCATTTTATGTGTTTGCTTGGTATTTTTTTTTTTTTTTTGTATTTTTTTGTCTCTTTTTGCAATTATTTGGTAAAGACTTGATTTACGAACATTGAGGGACTCGAACTCGACGTAATTAAAATACCAAGACTCACTTAAAATATTATGACTCATTTTTTGAATTATTATTATTAGTATTTTTTTTGGAAAATAACCTCGATGCATTTTGAAAATAACCGAGACCGAACTCAATGTTGAAACAAGACTCTAATTTAAGATAAAATAGGACTCGATTTGAAAACTCAGGACTCAATTTAAAATACCATAACTCAGTTTTAAAATACCAGGACTCGATTAAAGATACTAGGACTCGATTTAAAACATCGATCTTTTCAAAACGGGTCCTCCAATTTTCGGGATTCGAAATCAATTTTTATTGCACCGTGTCTCTTTGGGAAAGGCCGGTAAAAATTAGGGTGTCTACATACCTAATGAATTGGGTGTTCCATCAGTACTTGAACCAGTTTGTTATGGTATTTATTAATAATATACTGGTCTACTCGAAGAGTTTTGAGGAGCACGAGGATCCTCTGGTGTTGCAGGTATTAAGGGAAAGGAAGATATACGCTAAATTCAAGAAATGTGAATCTAGTTGAGGCAGGTCACTTTTCTCGAGCATGTGATCTCTAGAGTTGGCGTATCAGTAGACCCGAGTAAGATAGGAGCAGTGATGAATTGGGTGAGACCAGTGAATATACAGGAGATCAAGAGTTTCCTAGGTCTGGTAGGGTAATACTGGTGTTTTGTGGATGAATTTTCTAGATTATCAGGTCCACTGACATGACTCATGAGGAGAAATGTACAGTTTGAATGGATCGACGAGTATGAGCAGAGCTTCCAAAAGTTGAAGCAGTGGCTGGTCTCTACACCGGTATTATCTATTCCATCAGGGGAGGATGAATTTGTTATTTACAGTGCTGTGTCCTACAAGGGACTGGGGTGTCTGTTGATGCGGCACGAGAAGGTTATTGCATACGTTTCTTGACAGCTTAAAGAGTACGAGAAAAACTACCCAGTATATGATTTAGAATTAGCTGCAGTGGTGCATGCTCAAAAGATTTGGAGGCACTATCTTTATGGTGAGAGATTTGAGATCTTCACTGACCATAAAATTTTGAAGTATTTCTTCACCTAAAAAGAATTGAATATGAAGCAGAGAAGATGGTTAGAGCTCATTAAAGATTATGATTGCACTATCAATTACCACCCAGGGAAAGCAAACATGGTAGTTGATGCTCTGAGCTGGAAATAAGGGGAAGCAACCGATTCAAATTGATTTGGAGAGGCTCAGTGTGGAGCTAATAGAGGATGATTTCTAGGCATATATTGCTAACCTAGTGTTATAGCCTTCCTTGCAGGAGAGGATTACAACTGCAGGAATAATGCAGAATTGGTAGAGCTGATAGGTAAAGTGCATGACAAATAGGGGGAGGAGTTTAATATTTCAGATGATGGGGCTCTAAGGTTCCATACTAGACTGTATGTGCCTGCAGATGCTGAGATTAAGAGGACTATCTTAGAGGAGGCTCACAGATCCCTTTACACAGTGCATCCAAGAAGCACTAAAATGTATGAGGACCTCCAGGAGTCATTCTAGTGGAGCGGCATGAAGAAGGAGATAGCTGAGTTTGTGGAGCAGTGTTTGACATACCAGCAGGTAAAGGCTGAGCACTAGACACCAGCGAGAGAGTTATAGCCACTCGACATATCTAAATGGAAGTTAGATTATATATCCATGGATTTCGTTACATAGTTACGGTTAGCGTTGCATGGACACAATGCTATTTGGGTGTTCATTGATTGATTGAAGAAGACCGCTCATTTTCTCCATATTAAAGTCAACTATTTTATGAAAATACTGGTAGAGTTATATATTCTAGAGATAGTTCAATCCCATGGTGTGCCAGTATCCATAGTTTCAAACCGAGACCCACGATTTATATCGCAATTTTGGTAGAGTTTGTAGGAAGCTTTATGGTCTTGGTTATCAATCAGCAAGGCCTTCCATCCTCAAACTAAGGGGTAGACAGAGAGGAGGATCCAGATACTTCAGGATATGCTACGAGCATGCGTGCTGGATTTCAGGGGTAGTTGGACCCAGTATATACCATCGGTTGAATTTGCCTATAATAACCACTGCCAAGCCAGCATTGGGATGACACCATAAAAGGCATTATGTGGTAGGAGGTTCTGTTCTCCATTATACTGGGATAAAATGGGTGAGAGGCGAGTTTTAGGACCAGAGTTAGTGCAACAAGCGTACAATAAAGTCTGACTTATTATAGATAGAATCAATGCAGCTCAAAGTCGGCAGAAAAGTTATGCAGATACTCGTCGCCGAAAGTTGGAGTTTAATGTGTGAGATCAGGTATTTTTGCGAGTAGCACCACTGAGAGGAGTTGTGAAGTTTGGGAAGAAGGGTAAGCTAAGCCTTAGGTTTATTGGCCCATTCAAGATGCTTGAGAGAGTGGATCTAGTCGCCCACAGGCTAACTTTACCACCAGTTTTATCCAAAATTCATGATGTGTTTCATGTTTCTATGCTAAGGAAATATGTTCTAGATCCTTCCCACGTAATTAGCTACGAGGAGATAGAGCTTAGAGGGGTTGCGCACCAAGAAAATTTCACTAGTAAAAGTCTTGTGGAGGAATCATGCAGTTGAGGAGGCGTCGTGGGAGCTTGAGGAGGAAATAAGATAGAAGTACGCACATCTGTTGGGCGAGGATCAGTATTAGTCATGAAAAGGAAGATAATAGTTAAAATAAAATCAGTACTTTTTAATAAAATCATCATCATCTATATAGTGTAGGGTAATTAATGTATATAGTTTTATTTTTGTTTATAGGATATATTTGGTTCTGGAAGAAATTTTGAATTGTTATTGTAATCCTCCAGAACCATAATTGTAACCATGGTATTTCTCTATCATAAGTGAGACTAATTAATAAAATAAGTAGTAAATTTTTCTCAGAGGATGGTGTATAACACAAATAGCAAATTTCGAGAACAAAATTCTATAAGGAGGGGAGAATGAAGAGACCCGAAAAAAAATAACAATTAAATAATAGAGAGAAAGGAAAATTCAAAAGGGACAAAGCAGGGTTTGTCGATAAACGCCCTGGTTTCGTCGACATTTCCCTTGTATGGTTCGTGGATGAATCTAGTGTCTCATCGATGAAGAGATACCGAGAGAGGGGATTTCAGACCCTTTGGTTCGTCGATGAGCTCATCACCTTCATCGACAAACTCTCTTCTTCGGTTCGTCGATGAGTCCACGTCTCTTATTGATGAAGCCACGTGGTAGCAGTCTATATATAAACACACAAAATCAAATTTTAAATGAGATTTCTTGTTGTCTCTCTCTCAAGTAGGTTGTTTTAGCATTTATATGGTTAGTATGGTTTTCTGAACATAGATTTTGTGTTAGATGGAAATATACTAGAATCTAAGTTGATTAAATTAGGGTGTTGTGATTTTAGGGTTTGGGTTTTTGAAAACTACAGGCATGGGTTGAGGAGTCTAGTGGGTGTTTATTCAATAACTCAGTAATGTTGACAAATAATTAGTAGTTTAGAATGTAATTAATAAAGAAATATGTGAGCCTAGGGAAGGCGAGTATAGTTATCATTTTGAGTTGGATTGATTGATTTGAGCTTTGAACATTGCAGGGGTGTAAATTTAGAGCTTAACAGGCTTTAAAGGAATCAAGTAAGGGAAATATGCTATGCTAGTAATTTTAGGAATTTTTAGCAGTAAAATATATGTATTTTGGGACATGAATTCTAGATTTTCAAAGGTATGAACTTATGTGTTTTCAAGATAGTCCCTCAGATCATAAATTATCTTTATTAATAGGAAAATACATGTTTCAGTGTAAGAGTTTTATTCATTTAATTGTGTGGCATGAGTAAATATCAGTTCAGTACATAATTTGCACAACTTTCATAATATCATGATTTTTAGTATGTATATACAGAAATATGTTTTACAGAATTTACAGAATCATGATTTATAGTATACCCACAGAAATATGTTTTGCAGAATATTCAGAATACCATGATATTCAAATTACAGAACCATAACATTCAGATTTTACAGTTTATTCAAATTAGATATTACAATTTATTCAGATAAGCTTATATAGTATTATGGTTATTACAATTGAAATAGAATCATGGTAAAATAGTAAGATATATATAAATTAATATTATACAGTATTAGACCCTGATGGAGCATATCATATTTTAGAGCACGGTATCGTAGCTATTTCTATTCAGAGTGCAACCACATATTTGAAATAATGTGTAGATTTTATGAGTAGTCAATTGTGCCTTGGGAAAGATTCCAGACTCCCCAATAGTTTGGGTTATGGCGGCCAGCTTGGCGACAGAGGTTTTAGTTGACTTATCATGTTTGGCCAACCAGTGTTAAGTTCTGCCTATAGGCTGCACAACCCTGTCATAAGGGGTTAAATCATGACATACAACTATTTAGAGAAGTTTTCACATTTACGTATATGTATAGGGTTAAATCATGACATACAACCATTTAGGGAAGTTTTCACATTTATGTATATATATAAATTTATAGAAAACAACAGATATATTTACAGTTAATAAAAGTAAATTTTAAATAATTAAAAAGTATAGAAATAGTTGAATTTTAAGCCACATAGGTGTGTGTTATATTGTACTTTATCTTACATGCTAGTTCAGATTCAGTTGATTAAAATATATTTTTTATGTAAATTCAAATGCCACACACTGGTAATAACATATTTTGCCTTATTGAGAGTTGTCTCGTCTCAGTAATTTAAATATTTCAGGTGATCCAGTTAGATAAGCAGATCAGACTTAGAGATAGAGGGAACATTTGTACTATCCTGTCTACAAGGTAAGTGTTTCAGGGAGATGTATTTTTTAGTATATTCTAGGAGGTCTGCGGGATGTTTCTAGAGTGATGTGTATGTATATTTTGGGAATAATACTTAAATTCTAGTATTGTAATTATGGTTTATGTTTTCTGTTGTATAGATATAAAAGTTTTATCAGGAGTAACAGAGTAATATAATTTCATGGTAAAAAAAATGACATGAATTTTTAGGTCGTTACATATATATATATATATATATATATATATATATATGTTGACATACTAGCTAGCTAATTTCATGTGAAAGTACTGTTTTGTATGGTTTACGGCTCTCAGAACACTATGACGACGTCAGACACTTCAGTCGGGTCAAATGCAAATAACTTTTTACTTTTCCTACATTTCTTGTTAATTGAACAAAATTAATTTGTGCATTTTAATTTGAATTTGTACTTGTACGTGTTTTAATTTTGAACATTTTGCATTTTAAATTTTAATAATTTATGAATATTTTTGTAATTATGGTTCAATTTTATGTGTTTTAAAATGTAATTAAAGGTTTTTATAGGAATTTTAAAAATATATATATAATTTTTCAAAGCATTAGTGACGGTTTGCGAAATCAATACTAGTAATGGGAAGATAAAGTAATAGTGATAGTTTAGAAACCGTCACTAAATGACCAAAACCATCATTATAGAATCAACCTTATGGGGGCCAAATAATAGTGACTATTCTATAATTGTTACTACTAGTCAATTATTAGTAACTGTTTTAATAATCGTCACTAAAAAGTGTACTATTAGTGACAGCTTCTTGACCGTCACTACTACAGTCATATTAGTGATGGTTATTAAATCCGTCACTAATACATGTGCTTTAGTGACAAAGTTGAACTGACCATATGTGCAATTTTATAGTGACGGTTGTAGGCTATTAGTGACAGTTCGTTTCTGTCACTAATACTCCATTATTAGTGACGGTTTGAGTATTTTGACACTAATAAGTACTAGTATTCGCAAACATGGTGACAAAGCCAAAACCATCACTAATACTAAGAAAACCATCACTAATACTATTAGTGACGATTTTTTGAGTATTAGTGATCGTTTAAAACTATCACTAATACCCTTACTTCTTGTAGTGAAACTTGAAATTCATTTTATGAAATATTAAGTATTATATGGAAACAAAAATATTATGTTGTCATTCCGTGCATACGCTTCTACTATTTTTACTTAGGCATAGAAGTGATTTTTTTATAATATATCTTAGTTCATCTAAGTCCTTTTTGTTATCTTTTCTAGATGACGAAGTCATGATCAAGTTAAAAAAATATCAATCCAAATTTTAACAGCAACAATTACAATTATGTGTTAAGTTCTCAAACATTAATGAACACATAAAGCATTTCCATGGAAACAAACTCAACATCAACGATCAAAGAATCTTTTCTTGGAGTAAGGACAATAATAGTGCCATTTGCCTTATATATCGTCTTTCTTCCCATAGTTACTCACGATATTATCAAAAACTTCTTCTAGCTTGCTTCTAGTCTAGAGCTCCAATTCCTAGTCTAAACCTTCTAAAGATAAATCTATATCTCTAGAAAGCCAAAATAAATTTTGAAAATAATAATAATAACAATTGAAAAAGTAAAAGAAAATTTAGATCAAGAAAATCAGGGTAAGTAGGTTATTTTAGGGTTTGTGTGGTTAGTAGGCTTTTTTGAACCCAGATTTTGTGTTAGATGGAAATATACTGGAATCTGAGTTGATTAAATTAGGATGTTGTGATTTCAGGGTTTGAGTTTCTGAGCACCGCAGGCATGGGTTAAGGAACCCAATGGGTGTTTACTCAGGAACTCAGTAATGTTGATAAATAATTAGTAGTTTAAAATTTTATAGATAAAGAAATATGTGAGCCTGGGGAAGGCAAGTATAGTTATCATTCTGAGTTGGGTTGATTGATTTGAGCTTCGAAAGTTGCAGGGGTGTAGATTTAGAGTTTAGCAGGCTTGAGAGGAATCAAGTAAGGGAAATATGCTATGCTAGTAATTTTAGGAATTTTTAGTAGTAAAATATATATATTTTGGGACATGAATTCTAGATGTTTATAGGTATGAAATTATGTATTTTCAATAGAGTTCCTTAGACAATAAATTATCTTTATTAACAGGAAAATACGGGTTTTAGTATATCAGTTTTATTCATTTAATTATGTGGTATGAGTAAATATCAGTTCAGTTCAGAATTTGCACAGCTTTCATAGTATCATGATTTTCAGTATATATGTACATAAATATGTTTTACAGAATTTACAGAATCATGATTTACAAGATACCAACAGAAAGATATTTTACAGCATTTTTAGAATACCAGGATATTCGGATTACAAAACCATAACGTTCAGATCTTAAAGTTTATTCAGATTAGATATTACAATTTATTAAGATCAGCTTTTATAGTGTTATGGTTATTATAGTTGAAACAGAATCATGGTAAAATAGTAAGATAGATATAAATTAATATTATATAGTATCAGACCTTGATGGAACAAATCAGATTTCAGAGCATGGTACCATAGCTATTATAGTTCGGGGTGAAACTACATATCTCAGATAGTGTGTGGATTTTATGAATAGTCGACCATGACTTGGGAGAGATTGCAAGCTCCCCAGCAATTTGGGTTGAGGCTGTCAGTTTGACGATAGAGATTTCAGTTGACTTATCCTGGTAGGCCAACCAGTGTTAAGTCCAGCTTATGGGCCACACAACCCTGTCATGAGGGGTTAAATCATGACATACAGTCATCCAAGGAATTGAAGTTTTCACAATTATGTATATATATATATATATATATATATATATATATATTTACAGAAAACAATAGATTTATTTATAGTTACTAAAAGTATGATTAAATAAAAAGTATAGAAACAATTGAATTTTAAGCCACATAGGTGTGTGTTATATTGTAATTAATCTTACATGCTAGATCAAGTTCAGCTGATTAAAATATATTTTTTATGTAAACTCAATTTCCACACACTGGTAATATCATATTTCGTCTTACTGAGAGTTGTTCATCTCTGTAATTTAAATATTTTAGGTGATCCAATTAGACGAGCAGATTAGGCTTGGGGATAGAGGGAACATTTGTACTGCCCTATCTGCAGGGTAAGTGTTTCAAGGAGATGTGTTTTTGAGCAGATTCTAGGAGGTATGGGGGATGTTTTTGGAGTGATGTGTATGTACATTTTGCAAATAATACTTAAATTTTGGTATTGTAATTATGGTTTATGTTTTCCGCTGCATAGGTATGTTATAGTAGTTTTATTAGGGGTAATAGAGTAATATAATTTCATGGTAAAAAAAAATGGTAGGAATTTTTGGGTCGTTACAATTTGGTATCAGAGTCTAAGTTGTTAGGTTCTGTAGACTTTAGTGTACAGCGGGAAATAATATCAGAATATAGGAATAGAATTTTAGTGAGTTAATATTGGAAAGTTAGGACGAGAGTTTAGGATTCTATTCTGCGGTCTTGAAGCAGGAACTTTGGGTGGTTTCTGTGATTTTCCTAGGGTAACGATTTCATGAAAACTATGGTAAACTATCGTCGGTTTCTATTTCCATATGGTAAAACTATACCTTAAAATCAGTAATAGGTGGTATAAGGATATTTTAGTTAGATTAATGTAAGAATGAATAGCATTATGAGGCGCGGATTCTCATAATACTTTTTGCATTATTGCAGGATGGACCCTAGGGGCAGTAGTGCTCATGCTAGCAACAATGATGGTGCAGGGCCTTCTAGCATAGGCAACGGGGATTTAGATGTTGTTTTTTGTAGCATTGCTCAACAGGTTATGGATGAAATTGCATGGAGCTCCAGGGACTAGGGAGGCCCATCCACAACCCAGGGGTGTAATATAGAAGTTTAGTTAAATAAACCCTCCAGCGTTTTTAGGAGGAGCAAATCCTGCAGTTGTTGAGAACTTGATGCAGGAGATTGAGAAAGTTCTAACAGTGCTCTCTTGTACAGATGAGCAGAGGGTCCTCAATGCCACATACAAGTGGACAGGCGAGGCCAAGAGATGGTAGACAACTACGATATTATTGGAGGAGCAGAGACCTATACCAATGGCTATGACTTGGAGCCAGTTCAAGGAGATATTTTTTGACAGATATTTTCCTGCTACCGTCAAAGAGGCTAAGGTAGTAGAATTTTTAATTTTGACCTGGGGAAATCTCATAGTTCAGCAATATGCGGCGAACTTCATCGAGCTGTTACACTTTGCCCCCTATGTTGTCCCAAATGAGGTTAAAAAGGCGAGGATGTTTGAGAGGGACTTGAGGCGGGAAATTTATAATGAGGTAGCAGATCTGAAAATGTAAGACTTCTTTGAGCTAGTTGATGGGGCCAAAGTAGCAAAGGAGAGCGAACAGAAAGATGTGGGGGCACCGATCTAGACAAAAAGGGCCACACCTCTAGGTTTTCAGGCAGGTTCCAGCTAAGGCTTAGTGAGAGGAGACCGGTACAGTGGGAGCTAGAGGCAGATGATAGGATACCATGGTTTTCAGGGTGAGCATACTTATCCCATTTATCCTAGATGTGGCCGAAGGCATATGGGTTAATGTAGGATGGGAGAGAACGTCTGTTATCAGTGTGGAAGACCCAGTTATATGGCACGATCATGTCCAGGATTGCCGTCCCGCGCTCCAGTTCACAAACCTTTTCTGGGAGGTTACCAAGTGCCCCGTGGAGGCCAGCAGAGGAACACAGCTCCGGCAAGGGTTTATGCATTGACGCCGAGAGATGCTAAGGCTGCCGGAGACGCTGTTATAGGTATTCTTATTACCTTACCTTATAAAGTTGTTGTTTTATTTTATTCAGGTGCTACCCATTCCTTTGTGTCGTCGAGATATGTTAAATTATCTGGGATTGAGGCACAATTTTTAGACGTTGAATTATCAGTAGCCATGCCGGCTGGATTAGCAATGAGGTGTAGGAGGGTACTTAAAAGTTATCTAGTGGGCATTTAGGAGAAAGTATTACCAGAAAATCTCGTGGTGTTAGAAACGTAGGGGTTTGATGTGATATTGGGTATGGACTTGCTGGCAGCTAATTACGCCATCATTGATTGCTAGGAAGTGATCTTCAGACCCCCAAGTAAGCAAGAATTCAGATTCGTGAGATCACATGTACGCGCCTCGCCACAGTTAGTGTTAGCCATTCAAGAAAGGAGATTGCTTCAGGGTGGTTGCCAGGGGTATGTTGCTTATATAAAGGAGATGTCAAAGGAAGAATTGAAACAAGATGATATTCCACTAGTCAGAGAATTTCCAGATATTTTTCCAGAGGAATTACCTGGTTTACCACCAGATCGAGAGTTTGAATTTATTATGGATTTATTACCAAGGTTAGTATCGATATCTAAAACACCCTATAGGATGACTCCAGCTGAATTGAAAGAATTGAAAGACCAATTGTAGGATTTGTTGGATAAAGGATTTATCAGGCCTAGTGTATCACCTTGGGGAGCACCAATCTTGTTCGTGAAGAAGAAAGATGGGGCTATGAGGATGTGCATTGACTACAGAGAGATAAATAAAGTAACAATCAAAAATAAATATCCTTTTCCCAGAATTCATGATTTATTTAATCAGCACCAGGGGACCCAGGTCTACTCCAAGATTGACCTTCGGTCAAGATATCACCAGGTGAAAGTTAAAGCAAAGGATGTCTCAAAGAAAACCATTCAAACTAGGTATGGGCACTACGAGTTCATGGTAATGTCTGGTTCGGATTGACTAATGCACCGGCAATGTTTATGGACCTAATGAATTAGGTGTTCCATCAGTACTTGGACCAATTTGTTATGGTATTTTTGGTATACTCGAAGAATTTTGAGGAGCACGAGGATCATCTGAGGCTGGTGTTGTAGATATTAAGGGAAAATAAGTTATACGCTAAATTCAAGAAATGTAAATCTGGTTGAGGTAGGTAACTTTTCTCGAACATATGATCTCTCGAGATGGCATATCAGTTGACCCGAGTAAGATAGAAGCAGTGGTGAATTAGGTGAGACCAGTGAATATAGAGGAGATCAGGAGTTTCCTAGGTCTAACAGGGTACTACCGGCATTTTGTGGATGGATTTTCTAGATTATCAGGTCCACTGAAACAACTCATGAGAAAAAATATACAGTTTTAATGGATCGATGAGTGTGAACAGAGCTTCTAGGAGTTGAAGTAGCGGCTGGTTTCTACACTGCTATTATCTATTCCATCAGGGGAGGATGAATTTTTTATTTACAGTGATGCGTCCTAGAAGGGACTCAGGTGTGTGTTGATGCAGCACGGGAAGGTTATTGCTTATGTTTTTCAACAACTTAAAAAGTATGAGAAGAACTACCCAGTACATGATTTAGAATTAGCTGCAGTGGTGTATGCTCTAAAGATTTGGAGACATTATCTTTATGGTGGGAGATATAAGATCTTCACTGACCATAAAAGTTTGAAGTATTTCTTCACCCAGAAAGAATTGAATATGAGGCAGAGAAGATGATTAGAGCTCATTAAAGATGATTATTGCTTTATCAGTTACCACCTAGGGAAAGCAAACATAGTAGCTGATGCTCTGAGCTGGAAATCAGTGGAAGCAATATCGTTAGCAGTAGAGATACCACCGACGTTGCATGGACGGAATACTATTTAGGTGGTCATTGATCAATTGACGAAGACCACTCATTTTCTCCTTATTAAAGTCAACTATTCTATGAACAGACTGGCAAAGTTATATAATCAGGAGATAGTTCAACCCCATGGTGCGTCAATATTCATAGTTTCAAACTAATTTACATTGCGATTTTAGAAGAGTTTGTAGGATGCTTTGGGGTCTCGGTTATCAATTAGCACAACCTTCCATCCTCAAACTGATGGGCAGATAAAGAGGAGGATCCAAATACTCGAGGATATGCTACGAGCATGCGTGTTGGATTTTGAGGGTAGTTGGACCCAATATATACTGTTGGTTGAATTTGCGTATAATAACAACTACCAGGCCAGCATCAGGGTGACACCATACAATGCATTATATGGTAGGAGGTTTCATTCTCCATTATACTGGGATGAAATGGGTGAGAGGTGAGTTTTAGGACCAAAGTTAGTGCAACAGGTGTACGATAAAGTCTAACTTATTAAAGATAGAATCATTGCAGCTCAGAGTCAGCAAAAAAGCTACGCAGATACTCGCCACTGGAAGTTGGAGTTTGATGTGGTAGATCAGGTATTTTTGAGAGTAGCACTACTGAGAGGAGCTATGAGGTTTGGAAAGAAGGGTAAGCTAAGCCCTAGGTTTATTGGCCCATTCAAGATACTTGAGAGAGTGGGTCCAGTCGCCCACAAGCTAACTTTACCATTAGCTTTATCTAGGATTCATGACATGTTTCACATTTCTATGCTAAGGAAATACATCCCAAATCTTTCCCATGTGATCAGTTATGCAAAGATAGAGATTAGAGATATTTTAGCCTATGAGGAAATACTAGTGCAAATTCTAGATGGAAAAAAACAGGGATTGTGTACCAAGAAAATTCCACTAGCAAAAGTCATGTGGAGGAATCATGCAATAGAGGAGGCGTCGTGGGAGCTTGAGGAGGAAATACGACAGAAGTACCCACATCTATTCGGTGGGGATCAGTATTAGTCAAGAAAAGGAAGATAATAGTTCAGATAAAATCAGTATTGTTTAATAAAATCAACATTGTCTATATAGTGCAGGGTAATTAATGTATATAGTCATATTTTGGTTTATAGGATATATTTGGTTTTGGGAGAAATTTTGAAGCTTTATTGTAATCTTCCAGAACAATATTTGTAACCATGGTATTTCTCTATCATAAGTGAGGGTAATTAATAAAATAAGTAGTAAATTTTCCTCAGAGGATGGTGTATAACATAGATAACAAATTTTAAGGACAAAATTTTATAAGGAGGGGAGAACGTAGAGACCTGAAAAATAATAACAATTAAATAATAGAGAGAAAGGAAAATTCAAAAGGCACAAAGCAGGGTTCGTCGATGAATGCCCTTATTTCATCAACGAACTCCCTTATATGGTTCGTGGACGAATCCTAGTGTCTCGTCGATGAAGAAATACCGAGAGGGGGGGATTCAGACCCTTTGGTTCGTCGACAAACTCATCACCTTCATCGACAAACTCCCTTCTTCGATTCGTCGACTAGTCCAAGTGTCTCGTCGACAAAGCTACGTGGCAGCAGTCTATATATACACACAAAATCAGATTTCCAACAAAATTTCTTGTTCTCTCTCTTTCTCTCTCTACCTACGGTCTCTTTACCTTATTTATAAGACTACAGCCCCGTTTTTCCTCGGTTCGACGATCTGAAGCAACCACAATGATCCCGAGGAGATTCTCTACAACTTCTCCAGAGCAAAATTTTGGTTTGAGAAGTTTAGGCACCATCCCAAAATCAAGGTAAGTAGGTTATTTTATTGTTTATATTGTTCGTAGGGTTTTCTAAACCCAAATTTTGTGTTAGATGGAAATATATGGAATCTAAGTTGATTAAGTGTTGCGATTTTAGGGTTTGGGTTTTTGAATACCGCAAGCATGGGTTGAGGAGCCCAACGGGTGTTTACTCAAGAACTCATTTATGTTGACAAATAATTAGTACTTTAGAATTTTATCGATAAAGAAATATGTGAGTCTAGGGAAGGCGAGTATAATTATCATTCTGAGTTGGGTTGATTGATTTGAGTTTCGAACATTCCAGAGGTGTAAATTTAGAGCTTAGCAGACTTTAGAGGTATGAAGTAAGGGAAATATGCTATGCTAGTCATTTTAGGAATTTTTAGCAGTAAAATATATGTATTTTGGGACATGAATTCTAGAGGTTTAAAGGTATCAAATTATGTGTTTTCAATATAGTTTTTTAGATCATAAATTATCTTTATTAACAGGAAAATACAGGTTTCAGTATATGGGTTTTATTCATTTAATTGGGTAGTTCAATACCAAATTTGCACAACTTTCATAGTATCATGATTTTTAGTATGTACATACAGAAATATATGTTTTACAAAATTTACAGAATCATGATTTACAGTATTACCCACAAAAAGATATTTTACAGTATTTTCAGAATAACATGATATTCAGATTGTAGAACCATAACGTTCAGATTTTACAATTTATTCAAATCATATATTACAGTTTATTCAGATCAGCTTTTACAAGGTTATGGTTATTATAGTTGAAACAAAATCAAGGTAAACAATACGATATCTCAGATCCTAATGGAACATATCAGATTTCAGAGCACAATATCATAGTTATTTTAGTTCAGAGTGCAACCGCATATCTTAGATAGTGTGTGGATTTTATGAACAGTCGACCGTGCCTTGGGAGAGAATGCAGGCTCCCTAATCGTCTGGGTTAAGGCAGCCAGTCTGATAACAGAAGTTTCAGTTGACTTATCCTGGTAGGCCAACCAGTGTTAAGTCCCATCTACGGGCAGCACAACCCTGTCATGAGGGGTTAAATCATAACACACAATCATCTAGGGAAGTTTTAACATTTATGTATATATAGAAAAGAATAGATATATTTATAGTTAGTAAAAAAGTACGATTAAATAGAAAGTACATAAACAGTTGAATTTTAAGCCACATAGGTGTGTGTTATATTGTACTTTATCTTACATGCTAGTTCAGATTCAGTTGATTAAATTATATTGTTTATGTAAACTCAGTTGTCACAGACCGGTAATAACATATTTCGTCTTACTGAGAGTTGTCTTGTCCCAGTAATTTAATATTTCAAGTGATCCAGTTAGACGAGTAGATCAGGCTTGGAGATAAAGGGAACATTTGCATTGTCCTGTTTGCAGAGTAAGTGTTTTAGGGAGATGTATTTTTTAGTAGATTCTAGGAGGTCTGGGGGATGTTTCTGGAGTGATGTGTATGTATATTTTGGGAATAATACTTAAATTATGGTATTGTAGTTATGGTTTATGTTTTCCGTTGCATAGATATGTTATAGTAGTTTTATCAGGGGTAATAGAGTAATATAATTTCACGGTAAAAAAAAAAAAGATGGCAAGAATTTTTGGGTCGTTGCATATTTATGTTCACACATTGTATACTAACTAGCTAATTTCTTGTGAAATTGTTGTTTTGTAGGGTCTACGTCTCTCTAAACACTACGACAATGCCAGACACTTTAGTCGAGTTGAATACAAGCAACTTTTTACTTTTCCTGTATTTCTTGTTAACAGAACAAAATTAATTTTGTATATTTTAATTTGAATTTGTACTTGTATGTATTTTAATTTTAAACAATTTGTATTTTAAATTTTAATAATTTATGAATATTTTGAGTATTAGTAATGATTTAAAACTGTCACTAATACTCTTATTTCTTGTAGTGAAACTTGAAATTCATTTTATGAAATATTAAGTATTATATGGAAACATAAATATTAAGTTGTCATTTTGTACATACGCTTCTACTATTTTTACTTAGGCATAGAAGTGATTTTTTTAGAATATATCCTAGGCCATCTAACTCCTTTTTGTTATCTTTTATAGATGATGAAGTCATGATCAAGTTAAAAAGTATCAATCTCCAAATTTTAACGGCAACAATTACAATTGTGTGCTAAGTGCTCAAACATTAATGAACACGTAAAGCATTTCCATGGAAATGAACTCAACATCAACCATCATTGAATCTTTTTTTGGAGTAAGGACCTCAAGAATTCTTAGGGGAAATAACAGTGTCATTTGTTTTTTATACCCTCTTTCTTTTCATAGTTACTTATCATTATCAAAAATTTCTTCCAGCTTGTTTCTAGTCTAGAGCTCCAATTCCTAGGCTAAACCTTCTAAAGATAAATCTATATCTCTAGAAATCCAAAATAAATTTTAATAATAATAATAATAACAATTGAAAAAGAAAAAGAAAATTGAGATCAAGAAAATCAAGAAACCAATACTTAGTACACTATAGAGTTCATATGTGCTAAAGTGCACCAAAGAAAATGAAAAGCATATTTTGTTGTGTTTTTTGAGGTGGAACAAGCCTTTTTCTCTATAGTGTGTTTTGTTAAATTGAAGCTCCCATTAGGCCCAAACTTCACAACATGAGCAAACCCACATCTCATCTCATACACCTTCCTATCTCTCACATAATTCAAATAAGTTTTTAATATAGAAGTTCCAAACTTTAATTATATGCACACATGCTAATATCTCCTAGGCACCTTTTTTTTTTAGTAAAAAATTAGTGATAGAAATTATTCGAATATGATTATGATGATGATTTTGAAGTAAAGTTAGAACCATGATATAATTAACTAATTAACACTACATGTGCTCAGATATCTCCTAGGAAACTTTTTCTTACAATGAATAATTAATAATAGACATTATTCCAAGACGATTATGATGATGATTTTGAAATAAAATGACAAATCACGATATAATTAACTAATTAACACCACATTTTATTTATTAGTCATAATAGGCTACATATTTAGCAACTGCTTATTGCCACAGATTTAACTATATTGCACATGCATCGCGTTGCCATAAACTCTTAGTACAATATGTAGCTAGCTTAAACCACATGTAACTTCAAATTGATTTGTAGCTCGCTTGATCTACAGGTAGCTTCGAAGTTACTGATCTGAATAGAAACCACCTCTTTTGGTCCCCTTTTTCTTGAGGGTCAAACCAAAAGGATGCTGGTCTGCACAACTAAGGTTGTCGCCGGTGTCCACACCTAATATTTCACAATATCTTTTGTAGTAACCAATGCGGTCTTGTTCCTGCTCGCTTGAGTAGCCACCACCACATTCTATGCCACCGTTGATGATGTTGGTGCAAAGCCCAAAACCTCCGTACCGACCAGCTGCAATGTCTGCAGCTGACGGTGTGTAGTTACCAATCATGACGTCATGACATGAGGGCTTTGGTGGTTGTGGAGTCATCCAAAACCAGTAAGCTGCCTCAAAAGATATGTATGGATCATTCTCCACCAAGTCTGGGTTATTTAGTAGATCATAACCTAAGTCATTCCCTGCTGGGCCGTAGTTGAAGTTGCTGAAAAAATTATGTTTTAGTATCGTTTTGTTACAACACATTATAAAGAATGTCGTGCATAAAGAAATTTGAATTATGTGAATAAAGTGTATTTTTTTTATAATAATATATTTAATTTCCTATGTTCTAGTAATTAAATTACAAATGTGAGTTTATAAATGAGGTACTTCTTTAAACACTAACAAATAAAAAATAATATTCCAAGTTCAGATGACTACTTACTAGGAAAGTTGAATGGGACCTCGGCCATAATACTTCTTGCCAGGTGCACATGGGTATTGGTCATTAGCAACACAATAATCACCGAGTTGGTCAGCAGGGATGGTGGCTCCTTCACGAATCCAACAATAACCCCATGAATATCGACCATCTGGTGCAGAGTCCCATCCTCCTGAATTTATCCAATAATTGAAGATATCAATTAAATCATGAGTACATAATATAATTTTTTTTTTAAATATTTACACAAATATGCATGAAATTTGAAAATTATTTTTTATTGTTTCTCAATTTTTTTGTTAATATAAAAAATTAAGATTAGAAGATGATATTTTTATAATTATTAAAAAATGAAAAATAGGACCCTGAAGTATACATTTAATTTCATTTCAGGGATTAAAAACATATAATTTATGACTTCCTTGACAAAAATAGCAAGTTTTGTGACGGGCGTGTTCTGTTTGTGAGCGTGTGACAGGTACAGTGTGTCCCCTGGAAGCGTACACTAAAAATAGCGAGTTTCGGGACGGGCGTGTTCTGTTTGTTTTCATTTTTTTTTTCTTTAAACATTGAACCAAGAGAGGAGTTTGGGGACGGGCGTGTTGTTACTTAATTTGGAGACTTTGGATGTTAATTAAGTTGTCTTGAAGTCGGCCATTAATTTACCTCATTTTAGATATGAAATGGCAGAAATGCAAACTGATCGATTATATAACCTGTGGTTTCATGCGAGGTTTGGGCCAGAAACGCCGCAACCTCCCGTTTCCTAGTCTCTTCGTCACCGGCGTTTGCAAAATCTTCAAACCTGCCGGCGGCTTGGATAAAAGCATCGTAGGTGTAGAACGCCCCTAGGCACGGTGACGTAGCACGGTGCAGCAAAAGTTCGTTGAAGAGATCTTCGCTAATGATGGACTCAAGGGCCTGGCTGCTGGGGGTTGGAGCGCGGGGCGGCGGCGGGGGGCTAGGTGGCGGCGGCGGAGGCGGCGGAACGTAGGGAGGTGGCGGAGGGATTTGGCAGGCGCATTGGCTCTGGCAGCCCTCACAGCAGTAGGTGGAGGTTGTGCCGCAGTAACCCCATTGGCTGCAGCACAGCCCGTTGGCGCAGAGGGTTCCGTTCACCGCCTCTCCGCATTGCTGAGCGGAGGCTCTGGCGATGCAGAGGAGAGAAAGGTAAGCTAGGATGGTATAGAACTTCATGGTTGGTTTTTGGTTTGGCGAGGGGAAGGGTCTGGGGTGGGTATTTATAGGCTCTTGAGAAAGAACAGTCCCTTTTTTATTTTGTCTTGTTTTGGTTTTTTTCTTTTTCTTTTTTTCTCGGGGCCCTGCGGCGCCAGAGTAAAAGAGGGGGGGGGTGGGGGTGGTGGTGGTGGGGGCGGCGGGCCCTGCGGTTAAAGACAATACAATTCATATATTAAGTGTGGCATAGGGTGGCAAGGAAGAGTTCATATGTGTGCCGATGTGGTGTTGTGCGAGGAAGAATACAAGAGTCTAAGATAGTGAAGCTTAAAAAATTTAGTTAGATAATGATGAGATAAAGTGGCATTAGAAGAATTATTTTTGTAATTTATGCCGTAAAAATGATGGATGAAACTTAAACATGAAACTTAAATTTAGAATTTAATATTTTGACTATTTAAACCTAACAGGTGTTAACAAGTGTTATTGAGAAACAAATTATTTATTATGCTTAATTGTTTTTCGTATAGATTGGAAATCTTTGTCAGGGTTTTTCATGTTATTTTTTGTCTATATTTCCCCATTTCTTTTGTTGTCTAAGGAGATGTCTTATCATTGATTTCTGCTTTAATTTTTTCTTCACTCAATTAAATTTCTTCTTTGAAAACAGGAAGTATTTAGTCTCACAAGAGCTTTTTAGTGGTGACACTGATATTGAGATTTGGAATTATATGAGAAATATTGAGCTTCTTTGTTTGGCTAAGCTATATTCACGGGGCATCTAAAGATAGGAAGAGACCTAAAGGCATATTAGTAACCATATATAAGAACAAGATAAATATTCACAACGCACGCGTGCAAGCATGGAAAGGGAGAGTTTTACAAATTATCGAACTTATGAGTTACACTATGAAAGTTTAAGGAGAGATTTTTTCTTCCCTATCATGACATATCTGCATAATTTTATTTGTCATTAAAAGTGCTCATATTAAGTCAGCAATTATGTTAATTTCTTTCCTCATATTTAGTTTAGATTATATCATCTTGCTTCATCATTCCTTTGATCCCTTGTGCCTTTGTCAGACTGTGATTTTTATTTTTTCCCCTTTTGTTAGAAGAATGGCACAAGTTCATTACTTCATTGCCCCCTCCCCCTTTCTTTTTATGTTTCTTACATAGTAAGGGCTTATGTTGTTCTGCAAAGTTCTTTTATATATTGATAGTATTGGCATTGCAGGCGTTGCTACATTTGCTTCATGATGAAGGCAAATGAGAAGAAGGGTGTAGTTGCTTCTTGAGGAAGGTAAAAGAGAAGAAGGGTGTAGAAGGCCTGGAAGACACTAGAAAAACTTTTGATTTTATGCTCAACTATGTTGGTTGGTTGGCTTGCTTAAGCCATTTGTTTTGGAAAATTGTAGCAACTTCAAAATTTTTGATTGTTTAATGTAAAATGCAGTCTCTTGGAGTAAATATAAGTGGATTAAGAACTCTTGTGACATCTAAATTGGGCTTATAGTCTATTTACATTATGATTATATTAACATTGACAAGGGCCGCAACACATGGAAATTCCCTAAGATGTAGATGGTCATGTAAGTGTGTCTCTCAGTGTGTATATGTGTCTGTGTTCAAGTTTAAGAAGAAGCAGAGACTAAAATAATAAACCAAGTTGCTCGCTTATAACTAACACAAAAAATTTATATAGTAGTTCTTTAATAATTAGGTCATAATATTGTTGTCTATTTTGTTGATGTTATTGCTATGTAAATGTTGATTTATATATTTTTTTCTTTAATAAGAGAATTTACTAGAGAGGGAGAAGACTAGTGCAACAAAAACACAAAAACAAAAAACAAAAGAAAAAGAAAAAAAAAAAAAAGAAAGGAGAATTATCCTGAAAAAGAAATTTGATGGATCAAAGCTTGATTCTCCAATGAATACTACAACAACTAAGCCTTAAATCTCACTAGATGGTATTTGTCTACATTTGTGGGCATCTTCATGCACATGTATGATTACAGAAAAATAAACAAAACTTCTAAATTTTAATAATTTTTTTTGAATAATTTTACTTATTTAAAGTTTTCCAAAAAAATATTTAAATATTTATTAAAATTTAAGTATTAATTGTTTAACCAAACACGTAAAAAAGCTTAGACTTTTTAACTTTTTTTTTTATTGTGGGTATAGAAACATTTTTTTTTTTTTCCCAAATGACATAGTGTCTACTTCAATAATATTTAACTTTATGCCTCTCAAAAATAGATATTTAACTTTATGGTTATATATATTGCATGGGTGTATATATATGTGTAATTGAAGCATATTAAAAATATAGTATATAAATTATAATTTTGAAAAAGGGGGGACCGAGGGGGTTGGGACATTGATTTTGGCTTTTTTTTTTTAAAGGGACCATTTTAACATCATGTGACTTAGTTTGAGTAGCACAAGATAAATGGTCCATGATTTCTAACTAAACATGCACAATCATAATAGTTTCGGTGAGTTTATGACAATAAAAGTGACATATATTATGAACACGCACTCTGATTTTTAGCAATACATACAATTTATTTGAACATTTAAAATACAAAATATTATAGACATATAATGGTCAGACTCAAGCATAAGAATTGTATAAAGAAGTGAGTGAATATAGAGAGCGCTTTGAGATTTTTAGTAATAATAATAATAATAATAATAATAACTTATTATTATTATTATTTTAAAAAGTTTAATTATTTAATCTAAAAAATTTTCAATTAAATGAGGATGATTTGTTATTAAAAGATTATAAACTTAAATAATCTTCTATCAATAATATTTTTTGAGAAAAAGGGTTTTCTTGTCTTTAAATTTACTTTGCATTTTTTCAACCATCACTGAAAAATATCAAAAAATGAAAAGGAATAATTCTAATGGCTATTTTGCTTGACTAACCAAATGCATTAATAATCCCTTCTAAATAACTAGTGATTACATTCCTACCTTGATTTCATTTGTACTTCATTTTCAATTCACAAACAAAATGCAACATTACACTTCAAAAAGGTTGATACTACGAACATTTTTCTATTTATAAAATTTGAGAGTTTGTCCATACACTAAATTTGTTTTAAACCAAAATTGTAATTACACAATAATATAGTTGATGTTGTATTATCTCATCAATATAAGAGGTTAAGTGAGGAGGAAGCAAATTAATTAATACTTTTCTTTCTTTCATGTTAACTAGATAGTTATACTAAGTTTGGACTATACAATAGAGGTAACCTATCTCTAGTGCTTCACATCCTCTTCCCACCCTCTTCCAATCTAAATTTAAAACCAAAAATCTGTAAATCCAAAAATATTTAATCATTGCATTGCATCTAATGAGAAAATTAATAAATCGTAGTGTTGTATATTCTATAGAAGTTTGTCATATTTGTTTAACTACAAAGAAGACATATTTTGTCTATAAAATTATTAAATTTTATTTTTTAATCAAAATTAAACTCCATGGTGGTGGTTAAATGGTCCACCTTCTCGTCCCGTCCTTTTTTGAAATTTTAATTAATATTTATAATAAGGAAAAGAGCAAAATACGTTGACCTCTCTGAGATTTGACAAAAATGCACTAACCAACTTGAGGTTTCAATATTCTCACATACCTCTATGAATATTTAATTTTTCAAACACTTACACTTCTCAAAGCTTTTTTTGTTTTTTTTGTTCTTTTTTTGTAAAATACACTACAAAAAAATTGATTTTTAGTGATTTTTTTTTTTCCACATTTCCCGCTCAATTGCAGGAAACTATTAGTGTCATTTTTTTTTTGGTATTAGTGACGAATCGAAAGTGTCCTAATATTCATTTATTATTGACGGTTGTGAACTGTCACTAATAGTGGACTATTAGTAACGATTTTCTAAATTGTCACTAATACTTACACAATTAGTGATAAATCTAAACTGTCACTAATAGTGGATTATTAGATACAATTTAGAAAATTGTTACTAATAGTATAAGTATTAGTGACGATTTAGCAAAACCATTACTAATAGTCTTATTGGTTACGACTTTTCTAATTTCTTAGGTGATGTACTTCAAATGCAGTAGCCAAAAACCATTTCCAAAAATAAATTCACAAAGACTTTGAATGGATCAAGCAACAAAAATGGCCATCAAAGTGCAATGAGTGAATGCAAACATAAGAAAGACCTTGCCTTTGCAAAATACCTGGAAACTGACCTAGTTGATAAGTCAGACCAAACACCTTACCTTGTTTATCGAACCAACACCAATCTCTCAAATTGCAATGAAGTATGATATATATATGTTTGACCAAGGACGTCTTGGCCGGGATTGGTCTCAACATGTATAGTGGACAAAAAAGATGGTAAAATTTTCATTGATATATAGTGAATATTGGTTGAAAAAAATATCTTAATTCAAACATTTTTAATTTGATACCTTTGGAATGACCGTGTAAAGATTAGAGAAGTTGTGGTGAAGTTTTGCACTGATTGGACTAGCTTCTTAAATGAAATAGAGTTTGAAAGATCTTTTGAATCTCTTCATTATCAAAGTACTAAAAAAGAATGGGATGCACGAAAGAAACAACTTGGTTCAAATGTTTATACATGGGTGGGTTGCTCATGAAGATGACAAGTGTAACGACCTACTTATTTTACCATATATATATATATATATATATATTCATAATATCCAATATAATAGTCCTGACAATTCATAGTCCACCTGGACCAGTGATACCAGGGGTACACTTGAAATACAATACCGATTCCTAAGCAGCAGGAAATGTAAAATAATATACATAACTAGATGTCCAACCAACACAATACCATAGTTTACTAAAACCATCATATGAACATAAATATATACATCCAAAAATATCCAAAATGAGTTCTAAGTTCACCACCCAAAATATCCGTCTAACCCTACCAAAAGACTTACCCTTCAAAATAAGGTAGCACAGTTGAACACTATCACCGCGAAGCATTATCTGCTCTCCTATTTGAGGCTCTTGAAATGTTTATATAATCTGGAAAGAGACACCTCTCAGTAAGGGAAATAAACTAATATCAGTGTGTGGCAATATGAGTAATTTCGTGTTATACATATAACAGTACATAAACACACTTAAATAAACTTTCTGTATCATATTTGGGAAAACATATATTATCCAATCATGGTAGAACATACTAGATTTCTATACACATAAATCATATCATATATAAGTACATAGAAAACATCCTCGATGGTTAGCTTACTAGTGTCATGTCTTACCTGGCCCCCACATGACTGGGTTGTGTGGCCCGAAGGTGGGACCTAATAATCGCTGGCTGTCCACTGCCAAATCAAAAGCAAAAGTCTATAAGTACGATGGGTCTGCCTCTACTGGCTAGCACACCAGGGGTGCCAACACTACAATAAACTACATCGACTGCCGATCTTCCACTGCCCTGTACGACAAGTGGTAGCATTGACATATCATCATTGTGGTCATATAGCTACAGTACTGTGCTTCGTGAAAGCCTAAACCAAGCCAACTAGGTTCTCATAACATATAACATATTTGTAGATAGTAATACATGGCTATTTCATAATAATAATTGTCATTTTAATATCATCATATCATTTTGCATAACATAACAAGAAAATCTTCGGCCCTTACGACAACATTTTTGTACTTTATAAATCATGGCCTGTACACTGGTATTACATATCATAAAAACCCTCAGCCCGTATGCCAATATATCATATAAAAACTTTAGCCCCGTATGCCGATATATCATATAAAATTCTCGGCTTGTACGCCAACATATCATATAAAATTCTCAGCCCGTACGCTGACATATCATATAAAATCCTATATAACATTTTAAAATTTTCATAGAAGCAGTAAAACATACTTATTTTGTAAACATAATAATATTCCAAGGTAAATATTACTCATGCCACACAAAATAGGTATTAATCCTATTTAAATCATATCCTTGTTAACAGCAGTATTTCCCAAACATAATACTATGATATACTTATTTTCTCGAGATTAAATGCTGTAAAATAATAAATATATTTTCATGAAAAGGTTGACTTAGTTTAACCCCTTACCTGACTTCTAGAAACCCTAAGATAATCAGTCCTACACCCGCAGGGTTTCCCATTCAACACCCTATAAACAACATCACCCAAAACAAAATTTCAATATTTCTTCGAGTACTACATTACTTACAAAATATTGCATAAAAAGTCTTACCCTAAATTTGGGATGAAATCCAAGTTAACCCCAACAACGATCCAGTCCAGGAGACTTGAAGAAAACTTTCCCAGGATTGTCGTGGTGGCCTCGAATCGTCAAACCGGCAAGAATCCGGCCCCGAATCTTAGAAAGAAGGGGAAATGGACCAACAAAAGAGAGAGAGAGAGAGAGAGAGAGAGAGAGAGTGTGTGTGTGTGTGTGTGTTCTTCTCGTAATTCTGATGAAAAAATCAAGTTTATTAGGCTATTTATACACTAGCCTTCGTTGACGAGACCACAAAGGAAGCTCGTCGACGAACACCTATTCCTCGTCGACGAAATTCAGAGTTGAATATAGCCTTTCGGTATCTTATCGTCGACGAGACATGTGTCCCTATTGACGATCCCAATAAGCCACTTTTCGCATTCGTCCACGAGGACCTGCTATGGCCCTATTTTACAATTTCCTTTTTCTCCCTTTTTTATTATTTAAATACCATAATTCTTTAGATCTCTACATTTGTTGACCCTATGGGTCATACCCTATTTTGATTATGACAAATACTCTGATATTTAATGGTTTGATGAGTTTGTGTGCAGGACCAATCGAACGAAAATGTTTATGGTCGACCGAACCATATGAACTTGGGTCGATCGAAAATATTTTTGGTCTACCAAAGCTCTCGGGTTGGATTAATTTTTTACTGTGGTTAACTTTTTTAAATGGGGTTAAAATAATTAAATAGTATTAAAACTTTCCTAATAATTCCAAGTGTGTCCTAAACGGTTATATTTTGGGGGAAGTCTATATATACCCCCTCATTTGGAATAATTAGTATGAGATTAGAAAATATAATTACCCAATATCCTCTCAATCTCAAAAAGCCTATATTTCATATTCAAGCTTTAAACTCCCACTCTTACTCATTCATATTGCAAATACCTCTTTGTAAGAGTATTCTTATGCTTATCTCACCAAGCTTAAACTCTCTCTTGGCTGTTCTATTTGACATTTATATTTCATAGAGAGTAAGCTACAAGTTCTCCTAAGGAGCTTCGTAAATAAGCCTCCCGTAGGTAAACTTCTTTGGGCTTCCGAGTTTTGCATTCTCATTGCAATACTAAAGAGTTCATATTGTGTTTTGGTTGCAAAAATATTATACATCCTTTTCAAAAATATCTCTTGTGCGTATCTTTGAGAAATCTATTTTGAGATATTTTCTTAAGTGCTAAAAGATCTTTGTTGCTGCACCTTTTGATTGAGATTATCTTTTTATTACAAAGATCAGATAAATATTTTTCAAACCATTTTTAAATATCTCTTGTGGTTTGTATTGAGAAATATTACTTGTTGAGATATTTGAAGTGTACTTGTGATCTTTGTTGGTGCATTGTGATTGAAATATTATTTTGACACAAAGATCCTATCATTTACACTCTCATGCACTGATTGCTATATTTGCTTAAATATTTGAGTGTAAACACTTAAACTACACTGAGATTATCAAATCCTATCTTTTGGTAGTGTATTGATTATACTGTTCGTAATTGGGTACATATTTGCTTTACACGAAAGCACAATCACTGTACCATTTGATTTTATTTCAAATCTATTGTATTTCCTAGCACGTGCCTGAAGAGGGAGACTAGCCCTTTGAAATAATCCTGGATTGGCTTAGACCCGGTTAGGAAAGCTAGGTGTGCTATCCTGTTAAGGCGTGTAGGTTGAGGTCAGCCCTGCTAATTGACCTGGTTGTAAAGGTTGAGGTCAACCTTGTGGTAATAGACCTAGTTGTAATTGGTGCCGCTCCACGCTTTAAGTAAGCATTAGGGGAATCCTTGTGCTTATTAGCCAAGGCAGGGACGTAGGTAGTTTGCCGAACCTCGATAACATTTCTGGGTGTCGTCTTCTTTACTACTTTATTGTGTATGCTTGTTCAATCATTTATTGCAGTTTAAATTCCATTATATATTTACATTGATTCATTTTACATGTACTAGATTGACCTTAGGCTTGTGTAATACTGTTGTTAGAAGATTAACCTAAGGTAATAAATTTTTAAATATCAATTCACCCTCCCTCTTGGGATTGCACCAAAACTAACAACATTCTCCCCTCCTTATAAAATTTCTTCCTCGAAATTTGCTATCCATACGATTCATCATCCTCTCAAAACAAATAGTCTACTTATTTTATTACTTACCCTCACTTATGGCGGAGGAATACCGTGGTTAGATTCAAAGTCTTGGGAGATTACATATACAAAATAAAAATTCTCCCAAAACCAAAAGACTACTTACCAACTAAACTACTTGTTGACCTTATTGGTCATGCCTGGTTTTGATTGTGACAAATACTCATTGTATCTAATGAGTGTTTGAGTTTTTGTGCAGGAACTAAGACTGTTAAGATTAAAATGTGCACAAAGCAAACAATGCCTAAAGACCAATTTATAATTTAGTTTTGTAATATATTTAATTAGTCTGTAATAGTAAGTACATATTTCGTTTGTAATAAGCACACACATCACATGTATGGTTTATTTTGTGAGCTCAAACCAATCATAATGCAAAATGACCTTAGTGTGACCTTAGAATTTTCCCTTCAGTCAACCGACACTGGACTTTTTCGGTGTCTTCAAAATTGGACGTCAAGTACCCTAGGACACACACATCTACACATATGCTTGTTAGGCACTTGAATAGAGCTTGTATGTTTCGAAACGGGACTGAAATGCACACATGGTGCACTTTCGATCGACCAACCAAGTCGGTTTATTTTGGCCTGGTCGACCGAAACCTCCCTGGGTCAAATGTTTGACCATCTGGTCAACCGAACCAGTTAGTTCAAAAATCACTGGTCAACCGAAACCTCCCTGGGTCAAAATTTGACACTTGGTCGACCGAACCAGGTTGTTCAATAAGACCTAGTCGATCGAAACCCTCCTTGGTCAACATTTGACCATCTAGTCGACTGAGAACTTTTGTTCTCCAACTACCTAGTCGACCGAAGAGTCCTCGGGAGAATTCCCAGCCTTCTGGTTGACTGAACCAGCCAGTTTAAAATGGCCTAATCGACCGAACCTCAGAAAATTGAGAAATCTGCTTCTCTTGGTCGACCGAGACCTCAGTTCAAAAGGCCCCTGGTCGACCGAACCATATGAGTATTGGTCGACCGAAACTAATCTGGTCGACCGGACCTCTCGAGTTGCCATAATTTTTACCACGGATAAATAATTTTTAAATAGGGTTAAAATGGTTTAAGTGTCTTTAAAATTTTTCAACAATCCCTAAAAGGTCCCCAACGGTCAAATATTTTGGTATGTCTATATATACTCTTTCATTTGGGAGAATTAAGATGTGATTAGCAAAAACCAAAAATCATATTTCTCTCTCAAGATAAATACTCCCTACTGCTTATACTACTTCCAAATCCACTCAAACTTACCTATTTCATCTTAGTATCATTTGTAAGTGTATTTGAGTGTTATTGGTTAAAGCTTTGCTCTCTTATTTTGTGAGTGTGTGAATCGATTTTTATAACTAGAGCATAACCTAAGTATTCTTAGGAGGCTTTGCTAATAAGCCTATCCTAAGAAGACTTGTTAAACTTCCGAGTGTTGCATTCTCATTGCAATAACTTAGGAAGGTTGTATTTGTTTTGGTTTGCAAAAATATTTTCAAAAGTACTCAAATATCTTGTGGTATTCATATTGATATATTTTTGAAAAGATATTTGTGTGTGTCATATTAATCTTTGTGGCAATATCCATTCAAGTCTATATCATTTGCTGAAATACAAAGATTACATATATCTTACAATCCAAGCATATACATATTCATATGATTGAGATATTCAATTGATTGATATTCTTGAGGCTTGTTTGATATTCTGTGTGAACACGTTTGATTGAATATTTTGAAATACACAGATTATTATTGATACTCTCACGTACTCACTACACTGATAGAAAACATTTTTGAGAGTTTAACTACTAAGACCACACTGAGCTTACATTATTAAATCATCTGTGGTGTATGTGATATTGTGCGCATTTGTGGTACAAATTTTCTTTACATGAAAGCACCCATACATTGTACCTTTTGATTGTATATTTGAGAAATTCTAGGCGTGGCTTGAGGGTGCGGTAATCCAGCTCGGTAAGGATTGGTAAAGGTTGTAGGTCAGCCCTGTGATAATTTGACCTGGTTTGTATAGGTGTTGCTCCACTCGTCTAAGTGAGCAAGTTATTGTGATAATCCTTGTACTGGTTAGCCAAGGCGGGGACATAGGTAGTTAGCCGAACCTCGATAACATATCTGTGTGTCACCTTTCTCTTTGCTGCTTTTTGGTGCGTGTGTAATTGATTAAACTGCTTTATTTAATTTCTAATATTACTTGCACTGGATTGACCGTAGGATTGAGAACATACTCTTGTTAGGAGGATTACCTAGGGGATAGATTTTAAAAATACCAATTCACCCCCCCTCTTGGGATCACGGTAAAGCTAACACTACTACATGTACCTGTAAAAGAAATATTACACAATCACTTACACTTTCCCTAATTATATCTTAGCTTCACGGAACAATTGCGGGTATTTTTGTCGTATCTATTCCTCAAGTTCCCAAGAAGATTCTTCTATTGCGTGATTTTTCCATAGAACCTTTACTAGAGGAATCTTTTTATTACATAATTTTTGCTCTTTCCTATTTAGAATCTGTATTGGTACCTCCTCACAAACAAGTGAATCACTTATCTCTAATTCACCATAACTGATCACATGCGAAAGGTCTGGGATGTATTTCCTCAACATGGAAACGTGGAATACGTCATGTATTTAGGACAACACGGGTGGTAAAACTAGCCTATAGGCAACAGGCCCCACTTTCTCTAGAATTTCGAACAGGCCAATTAACCTAGGGCTAAGTTTACCTTTCTTCCTAAATCTCATAACCCTTTTTAATGGAGCTATTTTCAAAACACCTAGTCACCAATATGAAACTCCAATTTCCTGCAGCAGTTATCGGTATGACTCTTCTATCAGCTTTGAGTTACACTGATTTTATCTTTGATGAGTCAAATCTCATCATATGCTTGCTGTACTAAATCTGGCTCCACAACTCGCTGCTCACCCATCTCATCCCAAAATAAAGGAGAACGACATCTCCTACCATAGAGCACCTCAAATGGTGTCATGCTAATGCTAGTTTGATAATTGTTATTATACGCAAACGCCACCAGCAGTATAAACTGGGCCCAACTACCTCCAAAATTTAGCATGCATGCTTGAAGCAAATCTTCTAATATCTGTATTGTCCTCTCAGTCTGCCCTTCTGATTGAGGATGGAATGTCATGCTTAAAGATAACTGAGACTCTAGTGCTTCCTGCAAGCTCCTCCAGAATCGTGATGTGAAACGCGGGTCCTAATCTGACATTATAGATATTGGAACCCTGTGAGAATAGACTATCTCTTGGATATAAATTTCTTCCAAGCGATTAAGGGAGTAGCTGATCTTGAAAGTAAGGAAATGGGTAGTCTCAGTCAAATGGTCTACAATCACTCAAATGGCATTCTAGTCATGCAATGCCCATGGCAGTCCTGAAACAAAATCCATAGATATGTGATCCCATTTCCACTATAGGATAAAAATTCGTTGCAATTGGCCTGCCAGCCTCAGGTGCTCAGCTTTTACCTACTGGCACGTCAAACACTGTGCTACATATTCAACAATTTCTTTCTTCATACCTCTCCACCAATAAGACTCTCGCAGATCCCTATACATTTTCGTACTACCGGGATGAACTGTGTACAAAGATATGTGAGCCTCCTCTAAGATGGTCTTCTTGATGTCAGCATTGGCAGGAACACATAATCTAGAACGGAACTGCAAAGCCCTGTCATCTATGATACTAAACTCCTCTCCCTAACCACTTTGTAATCTGACCAGTACCTTTGCTAATTCTGGATCATTTTTCTGAGCAAATTTAATCTTTTCCTATAGAGTACGCTACACTACTAAACTGGAAATACAGACCTGAGGACCACTCTCGACCAACTCTATACCGAGTCTCTTCAAATCCATCATGATTGGATACTGAATCTCCACAGCTTCCAGCACTGGTCCCATAGACTTCCTGCTCAGTGCATTGGCTACCACGTTTGCTTTTCCTGGATGATAATTGATAGTACAATCAACATCTTCAATAAGCTCCAACCACCTTCTCTACCTCATGTTCAGTTTCTTCTACGTGAAAAAGTACTTTAGACTCTTGTGGTCGGAGAAGATTTCACATCGTTCACCATACAGGTAATGCCTCCAAATCTTCAGTGCATGTACTACTGTAACTAACTCAAGATCATGGGTAGGGTAGTTCCTTTCATACTCTTTCAACTACTTAGAAGCATACGCTACAACCCTACCATGTTGCATAAATACACAGCCAAGTCCTTTCAAGGATGCATCACTGTAGATAACATAACCCTCACCCCCTGATGGGATAATCAGCACTGGTATCGTGACAAGCTTTTGCTTCAATTTTTGTAAACTTTGCTCATAACTATCGTCCCATTCAAATCTCATATTCTTTCCAGTCAGTCATGTCAAAGGCCCTGATAATGCTGAGAATCCCTCAACAAAACGATGGTAATACCCAGCTAGCTCCAAGAAACTCCTAATCTCTTGGACGTTCCTCGGTCTAACCCAATTCACTACCACATCAATTTTACTTGGATCAATAGAAATTTCGTCCCCTGAGATAACATGCTCCAAAAACACAACTTTCTAAAGCTAGAATTCACATTTGCTGAACTTGGCGTATAACTTCTTTTTCCTGAGCATCTGTAAAACCTGCCTCAAGTGTGTCTTATGCTCCTCATAGCTCCTCGAATAGACCAGTACATCATCAATAAAAATAATAACAAACTGGTCTAAATATTGGTGGAAGACTCTATTCATCAAGTCCATAAATACAACAGGAGCATTCATCAGACCAAACGACATAATGAGAAATTCATAATGCCCATATCTGGTCTTGAAAGCTATCTTCGAGACGTCTTCTACTTTCACTTTCACCTGATGATAGTCTAATCGGAGGTCAATCTTAGAATACACCCGTGTACCCTAGAGCTGGTCAAATAAATCATCTATTCGGGGTAGAGGATACTTGTTCTTGAATATCACTTTATTAATTTCCCTATAATCTATACACATCCTCATGGTCCCGTTTTTCTTCTTCACAAATAGAATTGAAGCTCCCCACAGAGATACACTAGGTCATATAAAACTCTTATCAAGCAAATCTTGCAATTGATTCTTTAATTTTACCTACTGGTGCTATTCGGTAGGGTGCTTTAGAGATCGGCGCTGTACCTGGAAGTAGATCAGTAGTAAAATCTATCTCTCGATCAGGTGGCAAGCCTGGCAACTCATCCTCGAAAACATCCGTAAACTCCTTTACTATTGGCGTACACATGAGCTTTAATTCATTCCCTGTCATTTCCATCACAAAGATCATGAATCACTGATAAGCACATAGGAGCAGTCTCCTCGCTTGAATAGCTGAAACTAACTGGGGTGGGGATTGCACTCGCAACCCTATAAACTAAAATTCTGGTTTCCCTTGAGGTCTGAAAATTACTTCTTTTAAATGACAGTATATGCTGGCGTAATTGGCTACCAACTAGTCCATACTGAATATTACATCAAACTCATGCATGTCTAACACTATCAGATCAGCAGACAAAATTTTCCCTTGAATATCAACTGGACAACCCCGGAATACCCTACTACACCTTATTGCTAACCTGGTCGGTGTAGTTACTAATAATTCAATGTCTAATAACTGTGTTTCTACCCCACACAATTTAATATGTCACATAGACATAAACGAGTGTGTGGCTCTTGAATCAAACAATACAATAACTTTAAAGGAAAACATGCTAACCATACCTGTCACCACATCGTCGGCTGTCTTAGCATCATTCGGCATCAAAGTGAAAACTCTGGTTGGAGCCATATTCCTCTGTTGGCCTCCATGTTGCACCTGATAACCTCCTCGATATGGTCTAGGAGCAGGATTAATATCTGGTGGGGTAGGGCAATCTCGCACCAAATATCCCTGTCTACTGTAATGATAGCAAATAACTCTCCTTACTCGACACTTTCCTCAGTGTCTCCCCCTATAAGTCTAACAAACAAGAGAATTCTGCACCATCTGAACCTCACAAGACCCAGTCTCCTGCCTCCGACCTCTGCCATAGTTTCCTCTCCTCCACTTACTCTGCCTAGGACCCTGCTAGTAGCCTAAAAGCACAAATCTCTTCTTCTATCCCTATTCCTCTGCGTCCATACGCTCACTAACCTCTACCAAGGCTACTCAGCAAAGTCCTGTATCTTTAGCACTACCACTTGCTTGTATATGCCTCGCCTCAATCCTCTTTCAAATAGTCTCACTTTCTTTACCTCATCAGGAACAATATATGGAGCGAAGCGAGAAAGCTCTATAAACCGCACTGCATACTGCTGGACCGACATTTTCCCTGCTTCAAATTCATGAACTCTTCCACTTTATCTTCCCTGACAATAGCTAGAAAATATTTGTCAAAGAATAATTCTTTAAATCAGTCCCATATCATAGCTATCGACAAGGTCCAATGTTGTTCTAGAAGTCTCATAGCAGTCCACCACCTTTCGGCCTCCCCTATCAGTTTATAAGTTACAAAGAGGACCCTCTGTTTCTCTGCACATTGTAATACGATAAAGATTTTCTTGATCTCTTGCATCCAATTCTCAGCAGCTATAGGATAACTCCTCCTGAAAATGATAGACGATTCATCTTGGTAAACTTCTCTATCATGCACCCATGGCCTGCAGATGGGCCTCCCTAATTTTTGGAGCTCCTAGTGATCTTAGCCATAATTTGCTGAGCCACGCTATGTAGTACTGCATTAGAATTAGCCCCTCCTGCACTCGAGGGCCCTGCACCATCACTTCTGCTCGCATAGGCACTACCTTCTCCCAAGTCCATCCTGAAAAACAATAAATGTGATTTAAAGACCTTATCCTTATAATTTACATGTCTAACATAGTTCCCTATCTTAACATCCTCATCTTATTTCTAAATCCAGTCCTAGATTCCAAGAACATAACCCAACAACAGTTTACTATGATTTTCCTAACATTGTCACCCCAAGAAAAACACAGAAACCACCACGGAAGTACTGCCTTTAGACTATAGAACAAATCCTTAAGTCCTTTTCCTATACTCTAGTATCGTTTTCGTTGCATTCTAAAGTCTACAAAACCTAGCAACCTAGGCTCTGATACCAAACTGTAACGACCTACTTATTTTTTTATATTTTTTTTCATAATATCCAATATAATAATCCTGGCAATTCATAATCCACTTGGACCAGTGATACCAAGAGTACCCCTGAAATACAATATCGATTCCTAAGCAGCAGGAAACGTAAAATCATATGCTTAATTACATGTCCAACCAAAACAATACCAAAGCTTACTACAACCGTCATATGAACATATATATACATAAAAAAAAAAAAAAAAAAAAAATCCAAAATGAGTCCTAGGGTCGCCCCCAAAATATCCGTCTGAACCTAGCAAAAGACTTACCCTTCAAAACAGGGTAGCACAGCTGAATACTATCACTGCAGAGCATGATCCGCTCTCTTATCTAGGGTTCTTGAAATGTTTATATAATTTAGGGTGAGACACCTCTCAGTAAGGGAAATAAACTAATATCAATGTGTGACAACATGAGTAATTTCGTGTTATACATATAACAGTTCATAAACACACTTAAATAAACTGTCTGTATCATATCTGAGAAAACAAATATTATCATATCTAGGTAGAACATAATAGATTTCTATACACGTAAATCATATCATATAGCAATACATAGAAAACATCTTGGATGGTTAGCTGGCTTGTGTCATGTCTTACCACCACATGACTGGGTTGTGCGGCCCAAAGGCGAGACCCAACAATGGCTGGCCGACCACAGCCAAATCAAAAGCAAAATTCTGTAAGTACGATGGGCCTACCTCTACTGGTCCGTACGCCAGGGGCGCCAACACTACAATAAACCACATCGATTGCCAATCTCCCATTGTCCCGTACGGCAAGCGGTAGCACTAACATATCATGATCGTGATCGTATAGCTACAATACTGTGCTTCGTTAAAGCCTAAACCAAGCCAACCAGGTTCTGATAACATATAACATATTTTTAGATAGTGATACATGGCTATTTCATAATAATAATTGTCAAGTTAATATCAACATATCATTTTGCATGACATAACGTGAAACATTTTGGCCCTTATGCCGGCATTTTGTATTTTATAAATCACGACCTATATGCTGGTATTACACATCATAAAAACCCTCGGACCATATGCCAAAATATCATATAAAAACTTGAGCTTGTACGCTGACATATCATATAAAATCCTCGCCCCGTACACCAACATATCATATAAAATACTCAGCCCATACGCCGACATATCCTATAAAACCCTCTGTATCATTCAAACATTTTCCTGCAAGCAATAAAACATACATATTTTGTAAACCTAATAATATCCCATGGTAAATTTTACTCATGCCACACAAAATAGGTATTATTCGTATTTAAATCATATCCTTGTTCACAGCAGTATTTCCAAAACATAGTACTACAATATACTTATTTTCCCGAGATTAAATGCTATAAAATAATAAATATATTTTCATGAAAAGGCTGACTTAGTTTATCCCCTTACCTAACTTCTAGAAAACCCTAAAGATAATCAGTCCTACACCCACACGGTTCCCCATTCAACACCCTATAAACAATATCGCCCAGAACAAAACTTCAGTATTTCTTCGAGTACTACGTTTCTTACAACTGTAGCAAAGCCAGATATTGTATAAAAATTCTTACCCTGAATTTGGGATTAAATCCAAGTTAACCCCAGTAACGATCCACTCCAGCAGACTTGAAGAGAACTTTCCAAGGAGTGTCGTGGTGGCCTCGGATCGTCGAACCAGCAAAAATCCAACCCCGAATCTTAAAAAGAAGGGGGAAAGGACAAACAGAAGAGAGAGAGAGAGAGAGAGAGAGAGAGAGAGAGAGAGAGAGAGAGAGAGAGTGTGTGTGTGTGTGTGTGTTCTTCGTGTAATTCTGATGAAAAATTCGAGTTTAGGCTATTTAGACACTAGCCTTCGTCGAAGAGACACATCACTTCGTCGATGAGGCCACGAAGGAAGTTCGTCGATGAACACCTATTCCTCATCGATGAAATTTAGGGCTGAAGATAGCCTCTCGGTATCTTCTCGTCTATGAGACACGTGTCCCCATCGACGATCCCAATAAGCAACTTTTCATGTTCGTTGAAGAGAACCTACTGTGGCCCCCTTTTACAATTTCCTTTTTCTCCCTTTTTATTATTTAATTACCATAATTCTTTGGATCTTTACAACAAGAGCATGTCCTTAACTAAAAAAAGAATCTTGATGAGTTGAAGATAAAATTCAATGACAAAAGCATGTCCTTAACTAGAATACTTGAGGAGAAAGACTGTCACTAGTAGTCTTATATTAGTGATGATTTTTAGAACCATCACTAATCATGCTTTTTTTTTATAAGGAAATATTAAGGTCAAGAATATTAGTGATGGTTCTCATAAACAAACACTAATAATGCATTTGTTGATGAGAAAAAATGTCAAAACTTAGTGATGCTTTTTGTAATTACTTGGGTAGTGTGCCTCAAATGCAGTGGCCAAAAACCATTTGCAATGAATCGGACCAAACACCTCGCCCTATTGATCGTAGCATGCATCTCTCAAACTCCGGAGCCAAATGATCTATATCAACAGTAATGGTGTATTGCCAAGGGGTGGGGGGCTTAATTGGGTATTTAAAACTTCCAAAGTAAATTTATCTCTACTTTAAGATGCACAAGCAGTATAATACAACCTAACGTCTTTCTAAGCAATTACCAATTCAAATGTCAATATGTGGAAATATTTAAATCATGCACATCATTCATAATAAGTCGAATATAAACATACACGTGTAGGAAAGATAAACAGAAAAGAGAAAAAGAGAGAAATAGTATGTTTATCGAGCTTTGGCCAATCCAACCTACGTCCCTGCCATGGGCCAACCACCCAAGGATTCCACTATGTGCTCACTTAACCAGGCGGAGTGATGCCATTTAAACTACTTCTTTTGGGGCGGAGTCTCCCCTGCTCACTTACCAAGTGAAGCCAAATCATTTCTCCTTAGAGGGTAGAGTCTCCCTGGCTCACTTAAGGGTGAAGCCAAATAGGTTCTCCTTACGAGACAGAGTCTCCCTAGCTCACTTATGAGCAAAGGTGTAACGACCCGAATTTAAAATGGAATTTAAATGATAAAAGAAAGGGGAATGGAAACAAAAATAAAGAAGGAAGCTGCCAAGATTTGTTGACGAATGCAGGGTTTCGTCGACGAAGGCTTTAAGGATTTCTTCAACGAACATAGGGCCTCGTCGACAAGAAAATACCGAGAGGGGGGTTTTAAGCTAACTGAATTTCGTCGACGAAGACTGGATTTCATTGATGAAATTTATGAAGAACTCGTTGACGAAGATCGGGCTCATCGACGAATTCTGCTGTCTATAAATACTAAAAATCCGATTTTTATTTCATTTGAAGCTTCATCTCCACTCTCTCTCTCTCTCCTCTTCGGCTCTCTCACTCTCTCTCTTCAATTTTGGGCTAGCTTTATGCCGGATCGAAGATTTGAGGCTACCACGATGTTCCTAACGAAGTTCTTTACGAGTTTGTCAGAGCAGATCGTTGGGAAAACAAAGTTGGAAATCATCCCTAAGTTGAGGTAAGGCTTTTTAAGCCCAATTAGACTTTATAGTAGTTATAGAAATTGATATGCGCATGAAAATATTGATGTTTAATACTGGTAGTTTTGAGTTTTAGGGTATTGATCAGGAAATCATACGGGGGTTAACCTAGGATATTTTGGGCGCTTTCTCAGTAGCCAGGTAAGGGAATAACCTAAAACAGTTATTTGCCACGCAATTTATTATTAATTATAAGTAAATTTATTTTCAGAAAAGCAAATGTTATATCTGTATATTATAGATGAAATGTACGTTTGGGAAATACTGCTATTATGATGAAACATATATGTATGTCTTAGATGCCAGAGAATTACGATTTTGTAATAAGAAGTATGATTTTATACAGTGCACGTGTGGCATGAATATTATGTTATGTGAACATATTATGATATGAAAGATTTTATGAACAAAGTATGATTTCAGGTATTATGAAAAGATATGTTATGTTACGATCATTTTGATGAATATATGATAAATGAGTTATTTTCAGAATGTAAATACCTGAAACGATTATGGCACGAGGCCATATTTATGCTATTGACGTGAGGCCATATTTATTATGTTACTCGCGTGAGGCCATGTATTTATATTATTGGCACGAGGCCATATTTACGATTTTGGCGCGAGGCCATGTATTTATGTTATCGGCACGAGGCCGTATTTACGATTTTGGCACGAGGCCATGTATTTATGTTATCGGCACGAGGCCGTATTTGCGATTTTAGCGCGAGGCCATGTATTTATAATTTTGGCAGGAGGCTGTGTCTATGTTTTCAGCATGAGGCCATGATAATGTTATGTATGTTCATGTATTATATGTTATTACTACCTGGATGTTAGTTTAGTTTAGTTCTGGGGCTTGGTACCATAGCTATATTGTAGATCAGATATCTATGTCAGATTAGTGCTAACCATTCCATAAGGGGATGGGAGATGGATAGTCGATGTGGCTTTCAGTAGAGTGCGGACATCCACCTGGCAGTTCGGACCAGGATGTGGCGGGCCCATCATACTTACAGACATATTTGATTCGGCAATGGTCGGCTAGCCATTGTCGGGTCCCTCCTTCGGGCTGCACAACCCGTCATAGGGAGTAATACATGACATTAGCTAGCTATTCATCCTGGGTATATTTTCAGTATTACAGTTATAATGGATGCTTATGTATGTTATGATTTATTAACAAATATGAAAGTATATGATTATCCAGTATGATATTATAATTATTTCCAGAGTTATGAAATGTACTATATATGTATAAGCATTTTAAATGTTCATGTAGTCACACGACTGTATTTAGTTTATTTTTTCTTACTGAGAAGTGTCTCACCCCGAACATTAACACATTTTTCAGGAAACCCAGAGAAACCGGCGGGTCAAGGCCGCCGTTGAGCGAGTAGAGCTTCCCTACTAGAAGGGTAAGCGTTGAACTAGCACTAGGAGATTTTTGTTATATGGTCCTAGTGTCATTTTGATATTTTAAGGGTTGTATATATGTACAGTATTGGGAGATGTAGTAAACTCTGGTATTATGTTTCTAGTATTATGCTTTATGGATGAATGTTTGGATTTTATGTTACTGCTGCGTAGATTTCCGCTGTGTTTGATAGGTGTCCTCGTTACCCACGGGTTTGGGTTGACCATTTTATCTATTATGTGACATTTTATATTAGGAAATTTAGGGATGTTACATTTGGTATCAGAGCCCAGGATACTAGGTTCTGTAGACTCTAGAGTGCAGCAGTAATAATACCAAAGTATAGGATAAGAGAATTTGAGGTCTGGTTTTGTAGTCTAGATGTAGGACTTCCGTGGTGGTTTGTTTGAATTTCCTGGAGTGATGATTTCAGGAAATTCATTGTAAACTATCGTCGGGTCGGGTATCTAGGTTGCAGGATTGAGCCTTGTGCAAAGATCAGGAATAATGAGTTAATTAGGAGAAAAATATTATATGAGTTGAGTAATATGTATAGAGAAGGAGATTTTGAGTTAAGTTATTTCTTCTTTTAGGATGGACTTCGGTGGAAATAGTGCCTATGCCAGTGGAAATGAGGGTGTTGGACCCTTAGGCACTGCGGGTAGTGATTTAGATGTAGTCTTACGCAGCATAGCACAACAGGTTATGTCAGAAATTGCTAGGAGTTCGAAGGAATAGGGTGGTCCATCTGTAGGCCACGGTAGCTCGATCGAGAAGTTTATTAAGATGAGTCCTCTAGCTTTCTCAGCAAGAACGGATCCTGCAGTCACTAAAAACTGGATACAGGAAATAGAGAAAATATTTTCAGTACTTCAATGTTCAGAGGGGCAGAAGGTGCTATTTGCCACCTATAGACCGACTGGAGAGGCTGAGAGATGGTGGTCAGCAGTGAGATTGTTAGAGCAGCAGAGGACTATACCCGTAGAGATGACGTGGGAGCGATTTAAAGAGATATTCTTCGATAGGTATTTTCCAGCCTCTTCCAGGGAGGCTAAGATTATGGAGTTCCTGAATCTAAGGCAGGGACAGCTGTCAGTGCAACAGTACGTGGCGAGGTTCATCGAGCTATCTCGCTTCGCCCCGTACATCATTCTAGATGAGGTAAAGAAGGTACGATAGTTTGAAAGAGGCTTGAGGAGAGAAATTTATAAACAGGTATCGATTCTGAAGTTGCAGGATTTTGCTGAGTTAGTGGATAGAGCCACTATAGCAGAGATTGGAGAGCAGTTGGAGGCTGAGGAGCAGAGATAGAAGAAGAGTTCCATACCTTCCGGTTCCCAACAGGGGGTTGGTCGTGCTACGTGGAAGACAGGTGGCCAATATAGAGACCAGAGACAGAAGACCGGGAATCGCGGTTTCCAGGGTGTGCAACCATCTCCAACCTATCTATCTTGTGGGAAGAGGCACCTAGGAGAGTGTCATGCAGAGCGAAGTGTTTGCTACAGGTGCGGGGAGCCAAGGCATATGATGAAGGAGTATCCGACACAGACTGGTCCTGCTCCTGCCCCTAGACCTACACGAGGAGGTTACCAGGCACCATGAGGAGGCCAGCAGAGGAATACGGCCCCAGCCAGAGTTTTCTCTTTGATGCCGGGCGACGCTGAGCCAGCCGGCGATGTGGTGACAGCTACTGTTAGTGTGTTTTCATTTAAAGTTATTGCACTTTTTTATTCTAGTGCCACACATTCATTTGTGTCCTTGGAGTGTGTTAAGTTATATGGGGCGGAAACGCAATCATTAGATGTCGAGTTATTAGTGGCTACACCAACTAGGTCAGCGGTGAGATGTAGTAGGGTACTTTGTGGTTGTCCAGTTGATGTCTAGGGGAAGATTTTATCTGCTGATTTGGTGGTATTAGATATGCACGAGTTTGACATTATTTTCAGCATGGATTGGCTAGTGGCTAATTCTGATATTATAGACTACCATGCTAGAGACATGATATTCAGACCTCCAGGGAAACCAGAATTTAGATTTACAGGGTCACGAGTGCAATCCTTACCTCAGATGGTCTCAGCTGTTCAGGCGAGGAGACTACTTCAGAATGGCTATTTGGGATTTATGTCTTTTGTGGAAGAAATGTCAGAAAATGAATTGAAACTTATAAATACGCCTGTGGTGAAAGAATTTACAGATGTGTTTCCAGATGAATTACTAGGTTTGCCGCCTGATCGTGAAGTAGATTTTTCCATTCATCTACTTCTAAGTTCAGTGCCAATCTCTAAAGCACCGTACCGAATGGCACCGACAGAATTGGTAGAACTGAAAGATCAGTTGTAGGATTTGTTAGATAAAGGCTTCATATGGCCTAGTGTATCACCATAGGGAGCTCCAGTGCTATTTGTAAAGAAGAAGGACGGGTCTATGAGGATGTGCATAGATTACAGAGAGATTAATAAAGTGACCATCAAGAATAAGTATCCTTTACCCCGTATCGATGATTTGTTCGATCAGCTTCAGGGTATACAAGTGTATTCGAAGATCGATCTCAGATCAGTTTACCATTAGGTGAAGGTAAGAGCAGAAGATGTATCGAAGATGACTTTCAGGACCAGGTATGGGCATTACGAGTTTCTTGTTATGCCATTTGGTCTGACGAATGCTCCTGCAGTATTTATGGACTTGATGAATAGAGTCTTTCACCAATACCTGGACCAGTTCGTGGTTGTTTTTATTGATGATGTACTGGTCTATTCAAGGAGCTATGAGGAGCATGAGATACACTTGAGGCAGGTTTTGCAGATGCTTAGAGAGAAGAAGTCGTATGCCAAGTTCAGTAAATATAACTTTTGGCTCGAGAAAGTAGTGTTTTTGGGGCACATTATCTCCGGAGATGGAATTTTTGTAAATCCTAGTAAGATTGAGGCGGTGGTGAACTGGGCTAGACCGAGGAACGTCCAGGAGATTAGGAGTTTCTTGGGTTTAGCTGGTTATTATCGTCGTTTCAGTGAGGGGTTCTCAGCTTTATCAGGGCCTCTGACACGACTAACGAAGAAGAATGCCAAATTTGAGTGGGACAACAGCTGTGAGCAAAGTTTTCAGGAACTGAAGTGGAGATTAGTCACAGCACCGGTATTGATCATCACATGTGGGGGTGAGGGGTATACTATCTACACTGATGTGTCTTTAAAGAGACTTGGCTGTGTGTTGATGCAGCATGGCAGGGTATTAGCGTATGCATCTAGACAGTTGAAAGAGTACGAAAAGAACTACCCTACCCACGATCTTGAGTTGGCTGTAGTAGTACACACACTGAAAATTTGGAGGCATTACCTATACAGCGAGCTGTGTAAGATTTTCTCCGACCACAAGAGTTTGAAATATTTCTTCACCTAGAAGGAATTGAATATGAGACAGAGAAGGTGGTTAGAGTTGATTAAAGATTTTGATTGCACTATCAGTTACCATCCAAGGAAAGCAAATGTGGTAGCTGATGCACCGAGTAGGAAGTCTAGAATATCAGCGTTGGTAGCTATGGAGATTCAACATCCGATCATGATGGATCTGGAGAGACTCGGCATATAGTTGATAGAGAGTAATACTCCAGTATGTATCGCCAGCCTAGTGGTACAACCTACATTACAGGAAAGAATTAAAGCTTCCCAGAAGGAAGATCCAGAGTTAGTAGAGGTGATGGATAGAGTGCAGAGTGGTCAGGGAGAAGAATTCTGCATCTTTGATGACAGAGCTTTGCAGTTCCATTCTAGATTGTGCGTTCCTGCAGATGCTGACATCAGGAGGATGATTTTAGAGGAGGCTCACAGATCCTTGTATACAGTTCATCCCGGAAGTACAAAAATGTACAGGGAATTGTGAGAATTTTACTGGTGGAGTGGAATGAAGAGGGAGATTGCGGAGCATGTAGCCCAATGTTTGACGTGCCAGCAAGTAAAAGCTGAACACCAGAGGCCGACAGGCCAGTTGCAGCCATTATTTATCCCAGAGTGGAAGTGGGATCATATTTCTGTGGACTTTGTTTCAGGGCTACCGTCGACATCGCATGGTTAGAATGCGATTTGGGTAATAGTAGATCGATTAACTAAGTATACTCATTTTCTCCCTATCAAGATCAACTATTCCCTCAGTCGTTTAGTGGAGATTTACATTCAGGAGATAGTTCGTTCTCATGGGGTGCCTGTATCTATTGTGTCAGACTGAGACCCATGATTCATGTCACGATTTTGGAGGAGCTTGCAGGAGGGTCTGGGGTCTCAGCTATCATTCAGCACTACATTCCATCCTCAATCAGATGGGTAGACTGAGAGGACGATACAGATATTAGAGGTTATGCTCTGTGCATGCGTATTGGACTTTGGAGGTAGTTGGACTCAGTTCATGCCACTGGTAGAGTTTGTGTATAATAACAGTTACCAGTCCAGTATTGGCATGGCATCGTTTGAGGCCTTGAACAGTGGGAGATGTCGATCTCCTTTATATTGGGACGAGATAGGTGAGCGGCGAGTTGTGGGACTAGAGCTAGTACAGCAGGCATATGATAAGGTTCGGCTTATCAAGGAAAGAATTAGTGCAGCTCAGAGCCGACAGAAGAGTTATGCCGACAATCGCTGCAAGAATTTAGAGTTTGACGTGGGTGATCATGTATTTTTGAAGATAGCTCCACTGAAATGAGTTATGAGAATTGGTAGGAAGGGTAAACTTAGCCCTAGGTTCATTGGTCCGTTTGAGATTTTAGAGAAAGTGGGACCAGTGGCCTATAGGTTAGCTTTACCACCTTCATTATCTAGAATTCACGACATATTCCACGTATCGATGTTGAGAAAATACGTCCCAGATCCTTCTCATATTATCAGTTATGGTGAGTTGGAGCTTAGTGACTCACTAGCCTATGAGGAGGTACCAGTGCAGATTCTGGATAAGAGAGAGAGGGAACTACGTAGTAAGAAGATTCCTCAAGTAAAAGTTTTATGGAGGAATCATACAATAGAAGAGGCTTCTTGGGAGCTCAAGGAACAGATCAGACAGAAATATCTGCAACTATTCCCAGAAGCTTAAATGTAATTAGAAATGTAAGTAAAATATGTAATGTTTTTGTACAAGTATATGTAATGTTTAGATAGCGTGAGATATTTTTGTTTTGGGAGGAATTTTCTTTTGATATATGTAATCTCCCAGAACTTGAGTTGTAACCACGGTATTCCTCCACCACAAGTGAGGGTGAGTAATAAAATAAGTAGACAATTTTTGCCTGATAAGGGATGATGAATTACATAAATAGTAAATTTCGAGGATGAAATTTTAAAAGGAGGGGAGGATGTAATGACTCGAATTTAAAATGGAATTTAAATGATAAAAGAAAGGGGAATGGAAACAAAAATAAAGAAGGAAGCTGCCAAGCTTCGTCGATGAACGCAGGGTTTTGTCAACGAAGGCTTTAAGGATTTTGTCGACAAACATAGGGCCTCGTCGACGAAAAAATACCCAAAGGGGCGTTTTGAGCTGACTGAATTTTGTCAACGAAGACTGGATTTCGTCGACGAAATTTATGAAAAACTCGTCGACGAAGATCGAGCTCGTTGACGAATTCTACTGTCTATAAATACTAAAAATTAGATTTTTATTTCATTTGAAGCTTCCTCTCCACTCTCTCTCTCTCCTCTTTGGCTCTCTCACTCTCTCTCTCTCTCTCCTCTTCGGCTCTCTCACTCTCTCTCTTCGATTTTGGGCTAGCTTTACGCCCGATCAAAGATTTGAGGCTACCACGACATTCTTGGCAAAATTCTCTACGAGTTTGCTGGAGCGGATCGTTGGGAAAACAAAGTTGGAAATCATCCCTAAGTTGAGGTAAGACTTTTTAAGCCCAATTAAACTTTATGGTAGTTATAGAAATTGATATACACATGAAAAATAATGATGTTTAATACTGTGAGTTTTGAGTTTCAGGGTATTGATCAGGAAATCATACGGGGGTTAGCCTAGGATATTTTGGGGGCTTTCTCAGTAGCCAGGTAAGGGAATAAACTAAAGCAGTTATTTTTCATGCAATTTATTATTAATTATGAGTAAATTTATTTTCAAAAAAGCAAATGTTATATCTATATATTATAGATGAAATGTACGTTTGGGAAATACTGCTATTATGATGAAACATATATGTATGTCTGAAATGCCAGAGAATTACGATTTTAGAATAAGAAGTATGATTTTATACAGTGCACGTGTGGCATGAATATTATGTTATGTGAACATATTATGATATGAAAGATTTTATGAACAAAGTATGATTTCAGGTATTATGAAAAGATATGTTATGTTATGATCATTTTGACGAATATATGATAAATGAGTTATTTTTAGAATGTAAATACCTGAAACGATTCTGGCGCGAGGCCACATTTATGCTATTGGCACAAGGCCATATTTATTATGTTACTTATACGAGGCAATGTATTTATATTATCGGTACGAGGCTATATTTACGATTTTGGCACGAGGCCATGTATTTATGTTATCGGCACGAGGCTGTATTTAAGATTTTGGCGCGAGGCCATGTATTTATGATTTTGGCACGAGGCCGTATCTATGTTTTTGGCACAAGGCTGTGATGATGTTATGTATGTTCATGTATTATATGTTATTACTACCAGGATGTTAGTTTAGTTTAGTTCTCGGGCTCAATACCGTAGCTATATTGTAGATCAGATATCTACGTCAGATTAGTGCTAACCATTCCACGAGGGGATGGGAGATGGATAGTCGATGTGGCTTTCAGTAGAGTGTGGACGTCCACCTGGTAGTCCAAACCAGGGTATGGCGGGCCCATCGTACTTACAGACATATTTGGTTCAGCAGTGGTCGGCCAGCCATTGTCGAGTCCCGCTTTCGGGCTGCACAACCTGTCATGGGGGGTAATACATGACATTAGCTAGCTATTCATCCTGGGTATATTTTCAGTATTATAGTTATAACGGATGCTTATGTATGTTATGATTTATTAACAAATATGAAAGTATATGATTATCCAGTACGATATTTATATTATTTCAAGAGTTATGAAATGTATTGTATATGTATAAGCACTTTAAATGTTCATGTGGCCACATGGCTGTATTTAGTTTATTTTCCCTTAGAAGTGTCTCACCCTGAACATTATCACATTTTTCAGGAAACCCAGAGAAATCGGCGGGTCAAGGCCGCCGTTGAGTGAGTGGAGCTTCCCTACTAGAAGGGTAAGTGTTGAACTAGGACTAGGAGATTTTTGTTATATGGTCCTAGTGTCATTTTGATATTTTGAAGGTTGTATATATGTACAGTATATGGAGATGTAGTAAACTCTGGTATTATGTTTCTAGTATTATGCTTTATGGATGAATGTTTGGATTTTATGTTACTGCTGCATAGATTTTCGCTGTGTTTGATAGGTGTCTCCCGTTACCCATGGGTTCGGGTTGACCATTTTATCTATTATGTGACATTTTATATTAAGAAATTGAGGGACGTTACAAAAGCCAAACCAATTCTCCTTATGGGGCAGAGTCTCCCCAACTCACTTACCGAGATGAGCCAAACCGGTTCTCTTTAGGGGGCAGAGTCTCCCCAGCTCACTTATAGGCGAAGCCAAACTGGTTCTCCTCATAGGGCAGAGTTTCCCCAGCTCAATTACGGGAGAAACCAAACCGGTTCCCCTTACAGGGGGGAGTTTCCTCAGCTCACTTAACTGGACTAAGCCAAACTGGTTCTCCTTACAGGGCAGAGTCTCCCCTTCTCACTTAACCGGGCTAAGCCAAACCAGTTCACAGATGTGAAAGTTTGCGTACAAATAAATGCTTTTTGAACTAAGCAAAGATGTACAAAATGATGCTCTATATGCACTCTCAAATGATATGAAATGATGCTCAATAGATTAAGGGTATTTGTCTCAAACAAAAATTTTGCATTCTTCGAGTGAGATATATATGATGAATACTTCAAAGGTTTAACCCTAATTAATATTTCTCCCAAAAATATTTTTCAAGAAAATGTAGGAGAACTTAGGGTTTGGCAAAAACAAAGCAAGAAGCCTTTCAAGAAAAGTATTTATCAATAAATATACAATCAAGGCCTTCTTGAATAACTCACAAAATTTCTTCAAAATATTTCTCAAAACAAAGTGTATGGGAGATATTTGTTCTTTGAAATCTCAAGAACAATAAGCTTCTCAAACAAGTATATATGAATTATATATGCTCCAAATTACTTGTTATAACCCCAAGATATTCTCCTAAAAAGATTTTTCAAAACGAAGATGTAGGAGAAACTAGATGATCTCTCTTAAATGAAAATGAATAGAGTATGAGATAGTATAAAATTTTTCCCCAAAGAGATTTTGCAATAAAATGAATGTGGGGGAACTTTGATTTTAAAAATATGCCCAAAATATTTAAGAGCATTTTCAAAAGTAATCAAAGTTGCTAATTAAGCTTATGAATGGGCTATATATAGACTTCCCCAACTTTTGACCACTAAGGGACACAAAGGTCATTTTAAAATATTTAATTAAAAAATTAATGACCGTTTTATGTTGAAAATTTGACCAACCCGAAAGGTTCAGTTGACTGGGGGCTTCGTTGGTCAGTTGGACTAAAGCCAAAATTCAAATTTTGGAGAGGTCTAATCAACTGAGGAAGGGATTGGTTGGCTGGCCTTTGGCGATTTTCCAAACTGTGAGAAATAGCATATCGACTTGAAGAACTAGTCAGCCAGGTGAATAGTGTTGGTAGGTTGGCATTTTTAAGGCATATAGGCTGGTCGGCTGAGCTTTGAAAATTTGTCCAAAATATTAAGGTCGGTCAACTGGGGCTTGAAGCTTTAAATATGGTTGGTTGATCGGGGCTTTATAAAACAGGCCAAAACTTGGGCGGTCGGTTGGGGCATTTAAATCAAAAAGGGGCCGGTCGACTGAGGTTAATAAAAACTTCAATTTTAGCCCCGTTTTTTTATCTCAAGTTCATTTTAAAAACCTTTATAAGATTTCATCATTTTAGAAAATGGTTTTTCATGAAGGTGTTGGTTCCGAAGGTTTGTTTATGGTCCTCTTTGAGCATTCATCCACATCATGCAAGATATGGATTATTACAGACAAATCCAAATGCAATTACAAATAAAATAAATGTCTTCTTCTTCTTTTTCTCTTCAATCTTCTATGGAATACGCCAGCTTGTATGAGCTTTAAGTCCCTCCTGGCCTCCATTTCTCCTTTACCTTATGTGTGATATGAATTATAAACTTGTTCACATGCTAAGTGTCATGGCATTCCCAAGTTGAACTGGACAAGGTGGTGTTAAAATATATTCGTGGAAATCAAGGTGTGATGGAGTCGCCACTAACCTGTTAGAGTGTCGTTAGAATACTTGATTACTACCCAATTAAGGGTAGAATCAGTCTGCGTCACCAGAGTCGTGTTCGAGAGTTTGGTTATGTGAGGGAAAGGTATTAGCACCCCCTACACGTCTGTCCTACGGACGGTACCTAATTAATAAAAACTTGTCATAAAAATAAAATTTAATAAACCTTCGAAATTATGACCTTTCAAAAATTGTGAAGAAATGCACAAAATAAATACTATATAAGTATTCCCTTAGAATCATGGCATACTGTACTCTGAAGAGTTCATGCCTCCCTTTTCAAATCATTAGGATGAAAATTGAGAAAATATTGTACAAAATAAATTCCCGATATTTTGAAATTTCGTAGGGTTTTTCTAAGTATGAAAATAATATTCTCATAGATTTTGGGATTTATATTGGATAAAAAAAAATTCTCAAGTCATAAAACATTTTTTCTTGATTGTTCCTCTATTTTTCTGAATCTTTTGTAATTTTTTCATATTTTCGCGCATTTTGAAATAACAAACAGATGATTAAAGCAAACTAATGAAAATAAAGTCCAAAATGTTTTTTAGAATTCTTCCCAATTTTCTCTAAATTTTATGTGGTTTTCTAAGATTTTTTTTTTTTTTGACTTTTTTCAAGTACAAAAGCAATTTTCTAACCTAGAAATGTTTTGTAAGATTTTCTTAGCTCTTTTTTTTTTTTTTTCTATTTTTTATGATTTTTTCAAGTACAAAAAATAATTTTGTAACCTCGAAATATTTTTTATAATTTTTTGGTAATTTTTCTAATTTTTTTTTATTTTTGTGAATTTATTAAGTATTTAAAAATTTTAAAATTTTAAAATAAAAATACATAGTAGAAAAGAAAATCGGTGGGAGACCAATTCGGGGGGAGAAGACCGGTTAAAGGTTGACCGGCCCAGAGGGAAACCTATTTAAGGCCGGGTTAGGGCTAGATTTGCCACATGTCAGCACCATCTTGTTCGTTGATAAGGGCAAAAGATCCAATTGTAAGGAGTGGGGCACTTAGACAGATGAGTTAATAATTCGTTGAAGCTTGCTAAGCTCGATCACCTGATGGACCTAAAACGTTAATAATTCACTGGGGTGAGACACTTCTCAATAAGGATGGAGTAAATTATAAAAGTGTGTGGCAGATGAGTTTTAGTGTACACAAAATATATTTGTTTGTTAATCAACAACAATAACTACAAAATCATTATCCCCTCGGGGTCCCGCCTAATCTCTTTCCTGATCCGTTGAGCTAAACCTCATAGCAATCTAGAGGTTTCGATCTCATCCTTGTTGGAAACCCTTAAATCATTATCCCCTCCAATGTCCACGTCTTTACCTCTGGGCTCAATCCTGAAGATAGGACAGAGGTGAGTTTAGAATTTCCATATCTTAACATAACTGGTACAGTTATAAGACAAAGAAACTAGTTTAACATTTAAATCCTCGATGTCAACAACAAACACCCAATTAACCTCAATCATCAAATCAAAACACTTAAATTACCAAAATTCTTTTTTAGAAGGTTATACCTATAGTTCGACCATCCTAATCTTCAAGTTCTAATGTCAAGTTCCAGTCTCTCTGCTCAGAAACATCGTCGTCGATGGATTTACCATGATTTTTTTAAACTTGCGACAGATTCAGAAAACCAAAGAAGACCATCAAGGGGTTTTTGCCTCCAGGCCAATACTAATCTACCCATTTATCCTCATCCTAACTCGAACCTATACTCTGGCATTAATTCATCATAGAGTCTGCGGAACCTAACAACCTAAAGCTCTTATACAACTTTGTAATGCCCCGAACCCACCAAGTGGGGCTCGGAGTGTTATGTCCGGAGTGTTATGTGTTCCATTCACCTATATGTGATACCAAATATACCATTCACATAATGGAAAAAATTAAACATTATCCATTAAAATACCAGAGTTATATTCTATACAATCCCAAAAGTGTATCCATTCACTTTATATTACATAACCAGGAAGTTAAATATAAATTTTAAATATTTTATATGTTACAACTACTCAAAATTACAAAAAAAAAAAAAAAAAAACTAAACCCCACCATAGAGCTTGCTAAGCTCGATCACCTAATGGACCTGAAAAGTTAATAATTCGATGGGATGAGAAACTTCTCAGTAAGAATGGAATAAATTATAACAGTGTGTGGCAAATGAGTTTTAGTGTACACAAATTATATTTATTTGTTAATCAACAATAATAACTGCTAATACACTTATATACTATACTCACACATACATAACCAATATTTATAGAAAAAGTTTCCAAGGATCAGGCAGACTACACATCCATACATGTGACACCCCTTTGCTTGGATACCATTTGTTACTTTACCCTTCTAACTAAGGTAAGGCTACAACTGATACTTATCAGGGCACTCACCTTACTCAGTAAGCCCTTGGGTGGAGAGTTTTACTTTACCGTAAACATTTATACATTTAATTCACATACATATACCCACACACACGTTCAACATCAGTCAGACATTTCAATCAGATCCACACAGGATACTGCACAAGTTTCACATCCACATAGGATACTGCACAAGTTTCACATCCACACAGCATACTGCACAAGTTTGTAACAATCGACCTTCGCTGCTTCATTTCCCAATGGCCTATGCATAGTATATCAGTAAAACAAACTCCTCAGGCCTGCCAATGTTTTACCCCATTTATATAAATGACAATATAACAAACTCCTCAAGTCTGCCAACATTATATTGTGATTTATACCCAAGCAATGCAATGAACTTCTCAGGCTTGCCAACGTTATATTGTGATACATATGATAACCACAAAAAAACTTCATCCAAACATATCAATTCATTCATCACAATAAGCACAACTAGTTTATTATGAAGAGTTATTCTTATACCACACGGTTTGATTGTTAATCATATTGTTACGTACTATAAGTAATTAATATATCCCACTCACACTGGTCATTCCCCAAATATGAATTATAATCAAAACCATCACTTTTAAATACCGAACCCATTCAGAAAGTCATATATATATACACAGGTTTATATATTCGAAATTAACCGGTTCAAATTTAATAAAAAGTTGGTATAATTTATTCCTCTTGCATGTTTTTCTGAAAACAACCCAAAACGAATGGGAAAGCAAAACCCTAGCTTTTCAAAACTCACTGGGGACAAAGACCGACAAGCCGAGAGAAGAGAGACACGATCAGATAGAAAGCACAGACTCCGATTAGGATTAAGAGAGCGAGAGAAACCTGAAAGAAGACCAAATCTTGAAACCATAGGTTTTTTTAGAGAGAGACAGAGAGAGGAAATTTTATAAAAAAATTAACTCAACAAAGTCATCGACGGTTTCCTTGAAACTATTAATGGTTTGGCCTTTTCCAAACCTAAAAACACCCTCATATGCTCTCGGTAATTTGCCCTGCAAAAAAACCGTCGACGATTTTTCAGAGTCCCACGTAACAGTCGATGGTTTGGTCCTAGCCAAACATTTTTCCTTCCTTTCACTTTTATTTTCTTTTCTTTGTTTATTTTCCCTTTCTTCTATTTTTTGGGTTCAGCTTATTACATAATGACCTGGCAAGATCCTAGCCATGGTTAGGAACACACACGATGCACGGTGATGAGGAAACCATGCCACCTTCTGGTCAAACAGTCCAAGGCGTGACACGTGTAGTAATCTCATGATCACGAGGCAAAAGATACTTAAGCCATCATTTTTTCATTCCCCCATTTTCATTTCCTCTTTTCTCTCATACAAACTCTCTCTCTTCCTCTCTACTCTCCATCCTGTCAGTTGATAAAGGCAAAGATCCAATCGCAAGGAGTGGGGCACTTAGGTAGACGAGTTAATAATTCGTTGAAGCTTGCTAAGCTCGATCACGTGATGGACCTAAAAAGTTAATAATTCACTGGTGTGAGACACTTCTCAATAAGGATGGAATAAATTATAAAAGTGTGTGGCAGATGAGTTTTAGTGTACACAAAATATATTTGTTTGTTAATCAACAGCAATAACTACTAATACACTTAGATACTATTAGAATTTATGTATTCCCAATAGGGGGGTGAATTGGAAATTTAAACTTTTTCTCCTTGGTAAATCTATCCAATGGCGATATATATATATACGACCAAGGGTTTGTCTGTGCAATTTCTGAATGCGTAGATAAAAATGATATGGAAATTAAATCAAACGCATCATTCACACCATAACATACATCTGCGGTAAATATAAAGTGCAGAAATATAAACAAGGCACACGATATGTTATCGGGGTTCAGTCAACTGTGCCTATGTCCCCGCCTCTAGCTTGCAAGCCCGAGGATTCCACTAACAGCTCACTTAAGGGTGGAAGGACACCGTTTACAACCAGGTCAATTAGCACAGGGATGAGCTCAACCTTAACCAGGTCAATTAGCGGGGCTGACCTTAATGTACATGCCTTAATAGGACGACGCACCTAACTTTCCTAACCAAGTCTAAGCCAATCCGAGACTATTCCTGGGCTAGTCGCCCTCTTTAGGCCCATGCCTGGAAATACAACAAATGTGTATATAATCAGATGGTATAGTGATTGTGCTTTCATGTAAAGCATATATGTACCCATATACGCACAATAACATACACCACAATATGATTCAATATGTAAGCTCAGTGTGGTCTAGACAGTTCAACTCTCAAAGGTATTTTCTATCAGTGAAATGCGTACGTGAGAGTGTCAAACAAGCAATCTTTGTATCACAAGATGTTCAGCCAATGAGTTCACACAAAGATGTCAACTCTCAGTATTTCACTCACCAGGATGCCTCAAGCATGTAAGTATCAAATGATGTATATGCTTGGTTTGTAAAAGATGCGTAATCTTTGTTTTCAGCAATAATATATGAGTGAGTGAATATTGCAACAAGGATCACTATCACACAAACAAATATCTCTTCAAATATTTTTCAAAAGAAAAGCACACTAGATATTTGAAAGTATTTTGAAAATATTTTGCAACCAAAAACCGATACAATCTTCTCAAGATATTGCAAAGAAAGTGCAAGTTTATAAGATCTATCAAAGTCTTCTTAGGATAGACTTATCAACAAAGTCCCCTAAGAATCCTTAGGTTTGGCTCTTAAGAAAGTCGTGTCAATCAAATAGAACAAGGAGAGCAAACCTTTCCAAACAAACACTCAATTGACTTACATAAGGTTTAGACAATAGTAGCAGGTAAGTATGAGTGAATGGGGCTTAGATCTGAGTATTATGGATATTTGAACTTGAGAGAGAATTTTTAATCAAGTAGGCTAATCAAGTTATAAATCTTCCCAAATGAAGGGATATAAATAGAAAACCCCTAAAATATGACCGTTAGGGATATAGTTGGGAATATTAGAAAAGATTAATGATGTTTTAAATATTTTAACCCTGATAAAAATAAGTTAACCATGGTAAAAATGCAGGGCAAGCTGAGAGCTCTGGTTGACCAGAATAGTTTTGGTTGACCAAATCTTATATGGTTCGGTCGACTAGGAGGATTTTGAACTAAGGGCTCGGTCAACCGAAAATGCCTTTCCAAAGGCGATTTTCCATTTCTCCGAGGTTCGGTCGACCAGGCCATTTTGAACTGGCTGGTTTAGTCAACCAGACCGCTGGGATTTTTCTCGAGGACCCTCGGTCAACCAGGTAGTTGGTGTACAAAAATGGCTCGATCGACTAGATGGTCAAATTGTTGACTAGATAGGGTTTCGGTCAATCAGGGAAATTTGAACTGCATTGGTTCGGTCGACCAAGACCTTGGTCAATAGTTGACCCAGGTCTAGTTCAGTCGACAAGGCCAAAATGAACTGTCCTGGTCGGTCGACCGAAAGTGCACCAAGTGTGCATTTCGGTCCCGTTTCAAACCATACAAACATTATTCAAGTGCCTAATACATGCAAGTGCAAATGTGAGTGTCCTATGGTCACTTGGGATCCAATTTTTGAAGACACTGAAAAAGTTCGGTGCCGGTCGACCAAAGGAAAAACCCTAAAGTCTTTCTCAGGTCATTTCTCATTTACGGTTCGTTTGAGCTTACGTATTATCATGCATGTGATGTGTGTAAGCTGATTACAAACCAAAGACCTATTTACTATTACAAACCCTTTAAAAATGAATTAAATACAACACAATCGATAAATGGGTCTTCAATTTTTAGTTCCTCTTTGTGCACATCTCAATCTTTGACAATTTAAGTTCCTGCACAAAACCTCAAACACTCATTAGATACAATGAGTATTTGTCATAATCAAAACCGAGCGTGACCTATAAGGTCAACATATACTATACTCACACATACATAACCAATATTTGTAGCGAAGGTTCCCGAGGATTAGGGAGATTATACGCCCACACATGTAACACCCCTTTGCTCTGATACCATTTGCAACTTTGCCCTTTTAATTTGGGTGAGACTACAATTGATAGTTATTAGGGAACTCACCTTACTCAATAAGCCCTTAAGCGGAGAGTTTTACTTTACTGTAAATATTTATACATATAAATTCACGTACATATACCCACACACATGGAACATCAATCACACATTTCACTCACATCCACACAAGATATTGCACAAGTTTCACATCCACAAAGGATATTACACAAGTTTCACATCCACACGGGATACTGCACAAGTTCATCACAATCGACCTTCACTGCTTCATTTCCCAATGACCTATTCATAGTATATCAGTAAAACAAACTCCCCAAGCCTACCAATGTTTTACCCCATTTATATGAATGATGATATAATGAACTCCTCGGACCTAGCAATGTTATATCATGATTTATACCCAGGCAATGTAACAAACTCCTCAAGCCTACCAACGTTATATTTTGATACATACGAATAACCACTCAAACAATTCGTCCAGACATATCAATTCATTCACCATAAAAATCAGAACGAATTTATCATGAAGAGTTATTTTCATGCCACATGGTTTGAGTGTCAATCATACTATTTCATACTGTAAATAATTAATATACCCCACTCACATTGGTTTTCCCCAAATATGAATTATAATCAAAACTATCACTTTTAAATACCTAACCCGTTCAGAAAATCATACATATATACACAGGTTATATACTCAAAATTAATTGGTTCAAATTTAATAAAAAGCTGGTATAATTTATTCCCCTTGCCTGTTTTCTCGAAAAAGACACAAAACGAACGGGAAAGCAAAACCCTAACTTTCCAAAACTCGTTGAGGACAAAGATTGACAAGCCTAGAGAAGAGAGACGGGGCTGGAGAACAAGCATGAACTCCAATTAGGATTAAGAGAGCGAGAGAAACTCGAAAGAAAACAAAATCCCTAAAACCCTAGGTTTTTTTTAGAGAGAAAGAAGGGAAATTCTCTAAAATAAATAACTCAACATCTATTTATAGAGTTGTTGCCCCAAACAAAACTGTCGACTATTTCCCTAAAACCGTCGACGATTTGGCCTATGCCAAACCTAAAAACACCCTTATAAGATCTCGATAATTTGCCCTGCAGGAAAATCGTCAACGATTTTTCTGAGTCCCACGTAACCATCGATGGTTTGGTCCTAGTCAAACCTTTTTCCTTCCATTTTCTTTTCTTCTCTTTTCTTTATTTATTTTCCTCTTCTTTAATTTATTTTTCTTTTATTTTTTGGGTTCGAGTTATTAAATTCTCCCCTCCTTACAAAAAAATTGTCCTTGAAATTTGCTAATGCATCATTTTTCATTGTAACTTAGAAGTTTATTACCTACCCACTTTTCACATATTTTAATCTACTCTAACATATGAAAAATTGCATCACCTAGAATCAAATGAAACTATCGCTTATCCCAAACATAAACACCTTACCTATGCCTCTAGCAATATCTGCAGCAGTTAGGGTAAGTGTGTAGACACTTGTCGGGCCATCATGAGGTACCAAGTTGTTCCTATGGCTCTAATCAATAGTGGGTGTGTTGATCAGTAGTCCATGGAAATATCAGGCTTTATGGTCGTATCTTCCGCACCGATAACACACAATACTCCCACCTCGACATTCTCCCCAATGCCTCCGATTACATCTAGTACAGTGGGGGCATGATGAATTTTCCTTATAGTCTCGATTAGCCCTATCTGACCTTTAACCCACAATATCTCTATCTCCCCTCCATGAACCCTGTCTAGCATATGTATAGGAGCTGGGAGGCATGGGTCTCTTCCTCTACTCTGACATCACTGTAACTCTTTACAGGCTTAACTCTGCTATGGTAGCTTTATCCACCAACTATGAGAACTTTTGTACCTACAATACTGCCATCTACTCGTGGATCCTCTATTTCAAGTCCCTTTCAAACCTCCTCACCTTTTGGTAATCATCTAGGACCATAAAGTGGGTGAAGCAAGAAAGCTCCTTGAACCTAGTAGCGTACTACTAAATGGTAATCAAGCCTACCAACACTATATCGTGATTTATACCCAAGCAATGCAATGAACTTCTCAGGTTTGCCAATGTTATATTGTGATACATATGATAACCACACAAAAAATTCATCCAAACATATCAATTCATCCATCACAATAAGCACAACTAGTTTATTATGAAGAGTTATTCTCATGCCACACAGTTTGATTATTAATCATACTGTTACGTACTGTAAATAATTAATATATCCCACTCACATTGGTTTTTCCCCAAATATGAATTATAATAAAAACCATCACTTTTAAATACCTAACGCATTAGGAAACATACATATATACATAGGTTTATATACTCGAAATTAATCGGTTCAAATTTAATAAAAAGTTGGTATAATTTAATCCTCTTACATGTTTTTCTGAAAACGACCCAAAAAGAACGGGAGAGCAAAACCCTAGCTTTTCAAAACTCACCGGGACAGAGACCGACGAGCCGAGAGAAGAGAGACATGATTGGAGAGATAGCACGAACTCCGATTAGGATTAAGTGAGTGAGAGAAACCCAAAAGAAGACCAAATCCCGAAACCATAGGTTTTTTTTTAGAGAGAGAAAGGAAATCGAGTTGTTGTCTCGCACAAAATCATCGACGGTTTCCTTGAAACTGTTGATGGTTTGGCCTTTTCCAAACCTAAAAACACCCTTATATGCTCTTGGTAATTTGCCCTGCAGGAAAATCGTCGATGTTTTTTCTAAGTCCCACATAACCGTCGATGGTTTGGTCTTGACCAAACCTTTTTCCTTGCTTTCACTTTTCTTTTCTTTTCTTTATTTATTTTCCTTTTCTTCTATTTTTTGGGTTTAGCATATTACATAATGACCTGGCAAGATCCTAGCCATGCTTAGGAACTCACACGATGAACGGTGATGAGAAAACCATGCCACCTTCTGGTCAAACAGCCCAAAATGTGACAGGTGTAGTGATCTTATGATCTCGAGGCAAAAGATACTTAAGCCATCATTTTTTCATTCCCCCATTTTCATTTCCTCTTTTCTCTCATAGCAACTCTCTCTCTTCCTCTCTACTCTCCGTCCTCTCTCCCCTGTCCATCTTCGAATACTCTTAGAAACCATAGGGTTTCTAGGATCCTCTCTACAACTCTAATCTCACTTTCTCCTTTAGATTCTTCACAAAATTTCTCTACTTCCTCTCCCTCTCTTCTTCCTTCAAACATTCTATTTTTCTCTCTATCTTATCTATTCCATTCTTCTTCGAACCTTCTCAGAAACCCTAGGGTTTTTGAAACTTCTTTCCCTCGCTCTTTTTTGTTTACCCTGTTTGTCTTCGAGCAAGTCCCCAAATTGAAACCCAAATCTCTCCACCCCATACTCTATTCTTTGCAAATCGATACCCTAGGTCCCTGAAAACCTTAGGCTTTCCCACCTAGCTTGAATCCTCTTAAAAACTCTCTAAGCCTCCCTTTCTCTCTGAGTTTTCTGTGATTTGGAGTTAAAGTACACATCAACTTGCGAGTTGAAAATATGAAGATGATTCGCAGAGGTCAGAACAGATGCCTAGCTTAGGGAATGGACTCAAACCAAGACTCGATCATGTCATTTGAAGACGTAATGGAAAGCTAAGTGCTCTTAACATTTTTATTGCTTTTTTTTATTATTAGTTTTTATCTAAAGCTTGATTATGGTATGATACGAGTGATTATATATGCTTTGTGGACTAAATACTTCCTGTGTTGTGTTTGATCTAGTGTTCAGTCAAAGATTAGGGTTCAGATTTGTTAGGGTTAGGGTTTTTGATGCAGGCCAAGGTTCATGGATGATCTTGACTCATACAAACTCGATGAGTGAGAATGGTGTCGACTCGTGCGAATCAACCTAAGGTGAGTCATGAAAACTCGGGTGGATCCAAGTGTGCTGGGTCATGTGTGTGGCCTGGCACGTGAGGGCTTAGGATTTAGGTCAAATTTTGAAAACAAGGCCCCAGTTGATTTTGAACGTAAATGGGCCTTGGGCATTTTATGATTAGGCCCAACTTAGGATGGGCCTCAGTTCGATTTTGAAAGACAGGCTGGGTTGATTTTTAAAGAACAAGCCTAGGTTGATTTTTAAAAGAACTAGGCCTCAATGTTAGTTTTAACATGGTCTTGGGGTAACATTTTTCAAACACTTGGCTTTGGGTAAAATCTTTTTTAAAATCATTGGGCCTGTTTAGTTTTGAAACTAGTGGGCCAGTTGGATTTTAAAACAGAGGCCAGGGGGGTAGTTTTGAGACAAATGGGCTCCTAGGGTTTTCTAAATAGGTTGGACTTAACTTTTTAAACAAATGGCTTTTCATTTTAAAACTCAAACTATGCCTAGGAGATTTAGAAAGGAAATGTGTTGGGGAAATTTGAACAAGATTCAGGCTACGGGGTGACTTGAAATCAAAGTTTGGATCAAGGGATTCAGATTTTAGTTCGGGTATGGGTGGTTTCTAAAAATGGGTTCAAACCCAAAGTAAGATTTGGGTTAGGAGTTCGAGTTCGAAATTGATACTTAGGAAAAGGGGTACTTGCACTCATACACAAAATCCATACGAACATGCTCACAGTTATCATATAGAATGAACAAAATTAGAAAAATGGTTTGAGAGTATTACCCTTCTCTTCCCTCCTCTAGTCCTCTTACCCTCCTTTTCAGTGTCTTTCTATTTGTTTGCTCTAGTCTAGTTTCAAGATGTGTATGGTGCTTCCCTGTCCTCTATGGTGCCCCCTACTTCTGAACTCAACTCCGAGGCTTCAATTTAGGAAAGCTTACTCCCTTTTATGATTGTGTGTGTCTCTCTAACTCTCTATAGGGGTTTTCTCTACAAGGCTCTCTTTTATCTTTTCTTTTTCTCAATTTTTGTAGAATTTACTTACTACAACTCTCTGATTTTTCACAATTTCAGTGGAGTTTCTTTACTGTAACTCTTTAATTTTCCCACTTCCTTCAATTTCTACAGGGTTTCTCTGATGCTCTCATTGTATTTTGCTATAGTGCAAGCCTCCCTATTTATAGGGAAGCTTGGGGTCTAATTGGCGCTCAAATTTATTCCCATGAGGCTCCCCTCAACTAATTTCCCCCTAATAGAATGCATGGCAGGGAATATTACTTTATAACTGTTATTATTTCCCCGCACACGTGAATTTTCATTTCTAAATTTTATTCAAGCTCTAACTAACTGACTCTCCTTGGCGTGCAGGTGGCATGGAAGCTGCTCTCAGCTACTCCAGCTAGCAAACATGGATTGGAGAGCTTTTGCATTTATTTTCTTTATAATTTTGTATGTATTTCTACATGAATGTACCCCCGTACCTTTTTCCTGCAACATTTGCTTATACCAGCTTTCTTTTTCTTTGTAACATTTCATTTTCCTATATTTTTAGTTGTAACCTTTATGCATGTTCATTTACCCTTTTGGTATCTCTCACACTATAACATTCCTCTGTACCTTACACACGCTTTGGGCACGTGCCCCTTCTTCTGATAAAATGCACGACCTTATGTATGCTTTTCTAATATTGACCCAAATTAGAGTTAACCAACCTTGTCTAAGAATATCAAATAATAAAAATGACCCTTAAGCCTTAAGCACAACACTTGGTTTTGAAATTTAAGACTAAAAACTCAATTTCCCCTATTTAAAAACTCAATTCAAATTCTTTGAAGGACTTAAATTAAGATCAAGGACCCAAAATAATAAATTCAGTTTCAAAAATGAAAAGGAATAAAGGAATTAATTTCAAGATCTAGGGAATTTAAAAAAGAATTTCATTTTAAAACATAGAGGATTTACAAAACCTAAGCTAATAAAAGAGATTAATTTCAAAATTACTGGACATCAAATAATTATGCTCAAAAATAAAAATTAAAAGAACTTGAAATTTCTTCTAGAATACTGAAACTCAAATTTGAAATATTTATTTGTGATAACTGGGACTCCCAAAATGGGACTCAAATTTTGAATAAGACTTATTGAAAAACGAATGGGACTCTAGTTTGAAAAAGACTCATTAGAAAACAAAGAGGACTCTTATTTGAAAGAGAAACTCATTGGAAAACAAATGGGACTCTAATTTGAAAAAAAAAAAACAACCACTGCTTGATTAAACTTAAAGTCATGCTATTATTCCAGGTCTTCTAATTTGTAAGCTTTGTTGCTTCAATGTAACAGTTGAAAATCTCCTATGTTACTTGTACTTGCAAAGATAAAAGACACCTATTTTAACCTAGTCTCAACTTTGATCAATCCAGTATTGTTTCTTCCAATCTAGGATGGAAGGAGCAAACAAGGCAAAGTGAGAATGTTTCATAGTTCTCTAGGAAGTTAGTACTTAGTGTTTTTTATTTTGGGGGAGGGGGGGGGGTTAATAGGGGTTAGTGGTTAGTGGGTAGTATGGAGTCACAAAGGGTTAAAGAGGATTTGCATTAGATGTGAGAATCCGACCAAGTGTACTCAAGGGGATGATGTGCATTGGATGCAAGAACCTGAATTATAGTGGGTGCAATGTTCCAAACTAAAAAAATATGATGATGGCTTGACGTGAATGTGATAATCCAGGCCACAACAGATTCAATGATCTGAACCAAAAAAACACCAGGATGGCTTCCTACGAATGTAATAATTTGAGTCATAGAGGATACGATGATCCTAGCCAAAACAACACCAAGATGGCTTGTTGCGAATGTGATAATTTGAGCCACGACAAATACAATGATCCGAGTCAAAACAACACTAGGATGACTTGCTATGGATTTGATCATCCGTGCCACAGAGGATGCAATGATCCAAGCCAAAACAACACCAGGACGACTTGCTACGAATGTGATAATTTGACCACAAAAGATACAATGATTCGAGCCGAAACAACACCAGAATGGCTTGCTGTGGATGTGATAATCTGAGCCGCAGCGGATAAGATGATCTGAGCCAAAACAAAAGAAGAATGGCTTGTTGTGGGTGTGACAATTGAGGTCACAGTGAATACAATGATGTGAGCCAAAACAACACCAGAAGGGCTTGCTAGGAATGTGATAATCCGAGCCACAAAGGATACAATGATCTGAGCCAAAACAACACCATAATGGCTTGCTGCAGATGTGATATTCTGAGCCATAGCAGATACAATGATCTAAGCCAAAAAAAAACCACGATGGCTTGCTATGAACGTGATAATTCGAGCCACATCGGATATGATTACCAGAGCCAAAACAACACCAGAATGACTTGCTACAGATGTGATAATCCGAGCCACAGCGGATGCAATGATCTAAACAAAACAACACTAGAATGGCTTGCTACGAATGTGATAATCTGAGCCATGGAAGATACAATGATCCAAGCCAAAACAACACTAGGATGGTTTTCTGTGAATGTGATTATCCAAACCACAGTGGATACAATGATTCGAGCCAAAACAGCACCCGAATGGCTTGCTGCGAATGTGATAATCTGAGCCATAGGGGATGCAATGATCCAAGCCAAAACAACACCAGAATGGCTTGCGAAAAATGTGATAATCTGAGCCATAGTGGATACAATGATTTGAGCCAAAAAAACATTAGGATGGCTTGCTTCAAATGTGATAATCCAAGCTACAGAGGATACAATGATCCGTGCCAAAACAACACCATGAGAATTACGAAGTGAAATCTTGAGTTTGGAAAATGGTTACCCACTGGGGAAAGCCCAATCAAGTGTAGGGTCCTAAGATTTCGAATAAGTGCTCAAGTATAGGACATGAGGGTCAATGCCTTAGTTTTTAAAGAAAATATCTCATTTGGTGCCTGGGTTCAGTTGCCTTAGTTTCAAAGTACATCAATTTGTGCCTGGGGTTAGATGCTCCAATTTCAAAGTAAATCAATTTATGTTAGGGGTGAGCTGCCCCAGTTTCAGAGCATTTCAATCTGTGCCTGGGGTGAGCTACCCCAGTTTCAAAGTAAAATCAATTTGTGCCTAGGGTCAGTTACCCCAGTTTCAAAGTATGTTAATCTGTGCCAGGGGTCAGTTGCCTCAGTTTGAAGAATTACTCAGCCAATGATGCAAAAGGATTATTCAAAAGCCTATTCAACAAGACAAGTATGAATGAATGGTACTTTGTTGCTATATGTATGCATGTTGCTACTTATGATGCCAAAAGTAGGGGGTAAGTATGCATGTTGATATGTATGCATGTTCCTTTTCTATGCAACGCATGAAATGCCTAATGATGCATGAATTTTCCTTTTCTCTACACCCAATCTTTAATCTTGGCCATGTTCCCAATCCGATACGATGGCACCAAAACTGGCTCCACTGAAGCTCAAACCCAAAATTTGCCCCAGTTTGTGATTGATCTTAGCTTTTTCACTCTGACATGAAGGAACCGCAACTGCCTTTGCAAAATATACCCCTATTTAATTGACCTTCCACTAATATTGGCCCTTTTCTCAACAGGGATTATTTTAACAGGAGATTATACCAGTGATTCTAAAACCTTTTGACTATCCATCCTCTTTTTAAATAAGAAAAGTTTTTTTTAGAGAGATGAAAATGATTATTCATTCATGTCATCAATTTGCTAAATCAAGAGATCAATATCTACAATATAAATGTTTTACCATATTCAAATTTTGTTTTAGAAAGGGGAAGACTTACACCAGTATCCTAGAGTCACATGATGTTGATGTTAATTTATCAAACCAACCCCTGAACAACTGGCTTTCCCTTTTCTAAAGACTGCCCTGGTTTCAACAAAGTAGCCCCCTTTTCTTCTTTTCTTATGTACTATGAGACCAAATGGAATTCTCTCGTTCCACTATTTGTTCATGGTTTAGTCATCTTTTGCCCATGTTTTGACCTCAAGATGGTCTTTAAGACTCGAGACGAAATATATACTTAAGGATATGGGTTTTTTAGATGAAAAAGGGAGACTAAAGCTCAAAAATCCCATCCCCAAATGATGTGTTCTACCCCAGTTTTGGCCTTTTTGCAAGCTATTAACCAAACTTGTTAATTTGAACAAGTTGCCTACATACCTTTTTAGGATTAGTTCATTGCGTAGTTAAGACTCAATCATTGAGTCTAACAAATCATTTGTGACAACAATGCATACTAATCTGGTCAGGACTTTCATTCAGACCGTAATGTAGGCTAGGGGTATTGGCTAAAGAAAGAAAGGTTTAAAAAAGACTCAAAATTATCAATCTCGTCATAGGTAATCATTGGTCAAAGATCACATATGAGTTATGCCCCTTGTTTTTTTCTTCATTTTTCCTTTGTGCATTTTCTATGTCTTTATTTTTTTTTCTTTTTTGTGAAGGAATATCGCCTTTATTCAAACTCTTTTGGGGCAAATTCTTTTTGAAACGCCCCCTATGTGGAGTGTGATCCTTTGATAGATTAGCCAGGAAATTAGATATTTTAAGCTCAACAAGGCTAGCAAAGGGTATTTGTTGACCCTATGGGTCACACCCTTGTTTTGATCGTGACAAATACTCTGGTATTTAATGGTATTCAAGTTTGTGTGTGAGTTCTTATTGGCAAGTTCATATGATGGCATGCAGCAACCTGAAGAGAAACGAAGACCCAACATATTTATTATTGTATTTTTTATCATTGGGTCTCTAATAATTTCAATTTAAATGGGTCTATAATAATCTTTGCATGTCATGCATGTATGAAGTAATCTTAGCAAATGATCATACACCGACCATAGAAAGACCTTAGGGATCACTCTTCGATCGATCGACGCCAGAATTTTGGGCTTTTTTTAAAAGCTAAAAAACGACCTTAGAAAGACCCTAGGTCCCTACACAAGTGCACAAAATAGTCCCCATAATCACTTATTATATTATGGGAACAAATTGAAGTGTAAAGAGACTTAATAAGAAAAAATGAGAGAGGTCGGGCGACCGAACCCTTTGTGTTCAAAACACATTGGGTGCCCAAACCGTGGACAAGTCAACATGTTGACTTGGATTTGGGTGGCTGAACATATTTGACTGCACCGTCCATGGGCAATCGAACTGCTGAGGTGACCATTCTCACCAACTCAGCCAACTGAACCTCACGTTCATTTTACCCTCAGATGACCAAACACTTGAGTTCGTTCAACCGATGTATAGTCCAGGCGACCAAAATGTAGACATAATGAAATTGCCTCAATTCAGCAAACCGAACATACACCTAGGTACCCGAACCTTTAAAAGTGGCTTTTTGAATTGAGTCTATTTGGGTGATCGAACCAAGGTTCAGCCACCCAAAAACTCTCAGGTTGCTTATTTTTTTTACCGAGGTTAAATATGGTTAAGCGGGGTTATTTTATTTAAACTAGTTTAAAACAAATCTAAGAATCCCTATTTAATCCACAACGGTTATAATTTTCACCATTTCTATATATAAGGGTTCATTTGTGAGGATTAGTAAGAAATTAGCAAATTGATTAATGAGAAATCCTCTAAAAATTTTCAAATCCTACTCTTTCATACTAAGCCCATAACACTCAAATACCTCCATTCATTTGAGAAATCTTACATTGTGAGTGTTTTATTCATTATCCTATATTACTAAAAACCCTCACTTGCTTGTATGCTTGTGATTTTTATCTGAGGGTTAGGCAAAGGATTTTTTCCTCGATTTTATCTAATAAATATTTGTGTGGGAAGAATCTTATAGCTAAGCGAGTCTTCGCATTGTCATTGTAAGACTCATTGAGCTTGTATTTTTGTGTGTGCAAAAATATTTTTACAAGCTTGTTTTTTAAATATTTCCTTATGCTTGAATATTGATAAAATATTGTTTAGAGATATTTAGAATACTCTTGGTAGAAATCTTTGAAACCCTAAGCTTGTGATTGAGATATATTGATACATAGTTTCAAATATAGTTCTAGAATACCCTCTTGTGCTTGATTAGATAAAATCATTATTCTGAGTGTTGATTGCACACATAGAGCACTGAACTTATATTCCTACATGTTTGGTGTGTATTGATTAGTGATTGTGCTGAATCAGTACATAGTTTGCTTAGTTAAAAGCATTTACCTGTTCACAAATTTTTATATTTGTTGTATTCTAGGTGTGGACCTGAAGAGGAAGACTAGCCTTGTTGAATAGTCCCGGATTGGCTTAGACCTGGTTAGAAAAGCTAGGTGCACCATCCTTTTAAGGTGTAGGTTGAGGTCAACCCCGCTAATTGACCTGCTTGTAAATGGTGCCGCTCCACCCGTTAAGTGAGCTTATAGTGTAATCCTTGTGCGAATGTGCTAAGGTAGGGACGTAGGCAGTATTGGCCGAACCCTGATAACATGCGCGTTCTTTATATTTTCACAATTTATTTACTGCACGTGTATGTTTCATTAATGATTGGGTTTATAATTGCATAGACAGACCCTAGGTTACATAATACTGCTGATTTGTTTTAACCTAGGAAGAAATATTTCAAATGCACAATTTACCCCCCTATTGGGAATACACCAAATCTACTAGTATTTCTTTTCTCAACTTTTCTGTGTAGTTAAAAGATGGCTTGCCATAACTTTGGCAGGTGATTGTTATCTCGCGTGATTTCTCATACTTTTTGAAACCCCAAACCCAGTTAATCTTTTAGGAAATGACTTCTTTGAAGAAGATGGGTTAATATTCAAGCTCAAAAGGCTTAACAAATGATAGATTCATATTAAGTTCTTTTTTAAGGGAAAACTGGTAGGCCAAGGATGGCCTTCTATCGTTTGATCAAAACATGGGTAGACAACAGATTCATGGAAGAAATGGTCCCAACATTTTATTACATTCCTTTTGAAAGTTTACATGACTTCTAAGCAAAGTGCTTTTTCACAACATTTGATTTGATAGGGTGCAGAAGATTGGTTCTGTCCATGTCTGCTACCAACAAGGCGCCTCCTAAAAATGCCTTCTTTAACACATATGGCCCTTCATAATTCAAAGTCCATTTATAGCGAGGATATGTGTGAATTCAAAAAATCTTCTTCAATACCAAGTCTCTTTGGAACTACCGAGGTCGCACCTTCTTGTTGAATGTCGTCATCATTCTCCTTTGGTACAACTGTCTATGAGCTATGGTGGCAATTCTATTTTCTTCTATCAAATTTAGCTAGTTATACCAAGACTGTATCCATTCTACCTCAGTTAGCTATACTTCTTTTAGAACCCATCAGGAGGGAATTTTCACTTCTATTGGAACGACAACCTCCATTCCATACACCAGTGAGAAAGGGGTAGCCTCTGTAGAGGTTCTAACTGTGGTTCTGTAGGCTAACAAGACAAAGGGAAACTTATCATGCCAATCTCTATAAGTTTCAATCATCTTTTGCAAAATGCTTTTGCTGTTTTTGTTGGCTGCTTCAACAACCCCATTCATCTACGGTCTATAAAGGGTTAAACTATGATGCCTAACCTTGAATTGACTGCCAACTTTGTCATTACTTCACTGTTTTGGTTCTTGGCATAATATGATATTATCCTTTCTAAGACTGCATACCGGAAAATCAACTCTCTCTTTATGAACCAACCGATTATGTTTTGAGTGACACTGGAGTATGATGCCACTTCTACCCACTTGGTAAAGCAATCAATGGCCACAAGATGAACTGATGTCCACTTCTGGCTTTAGGGGTGATTGGTCCAATCACATCCATCCTCCATGCTGAGAAGGGCCAAGGTGTAAATAAGACTTATACTTGGGCTGGTGGAACTTGTATGTGATCTCTATAAATCTGACATTTGTGGCATTTTCGAGCATACTCCATGCAGTCTCTCTCGATGTTCAACAAATAATATCCCCTCCTGAGGATCTTTTAAGCCAGCTAGTGACCCCCAACATGAGTACCACAAATGCCCTCGTGCACTTCCTACATAATTTGTCTTGCCTCTTATGCCTCCATACATCATAGGAGAGTCATATCATGGTTTCCCTTGTCTTTTGATCATTATTGGTGGCTCCCACGAGATACTTTTTCTGCTGGATGTATGTATTATTATCATAAAACTATGGTCTCTCATCGGATTCCTCCATCACTGCGTAGAATGTCGGTTCTTCTTGCACCCTTATACAAATTGGCTTAATCTCCATACTCGGTTCCGCTTTGATCAAAGCTACCAATGTTGCCAGTGCATCAGGAATCAAATTTTATTTTTTTTTAGTGGATGGGAAAAACTGATATGGACAAATTCTCTAATCATACCTTGGATATACTCTTAATAAGGTATCATCTTGGAATCTCAAGTTTCCTATTCCCCAGACAGATGATGAATAACCAAAGTTGAATCCCCTTTTGTGGCCAATTCCTTAATGCCTTGGTCTAAGGGAGCTTGCAAACCCAAAACACAAGCTTCATACTTCGTTATACTATTGGTACAAGAAAAGGTGTGTTTAACCATAACCGGGTAATGTTTACCTTCCGGCGATGTGAGCACAACCCGTATTCCGTGTGCCCACACATTAACTACTCCATCGAACAACATTCTCCATCCTCCCCAATCACCTTCTTCCTAGCTAATTGAGTCGATGTCCTTATTCGGGAAATCAAACTCCATGGGTTAATAGTCTTCAATAGCCTTGTCTACCAAATATTCTGCTATGGCGCTACCCTTAATGGCCTTTCTTGTTACATAAGTGATATCATACTCAGTTAATAGCATCTGCCTATGAGCCACCCGACCTGTCTCTACCAGTTTTTCAAAGGCATACTTAATTAGGTCCATTTTGGAGATCAACCATGTTGTATAATTCAACGTGTATTGCCTTAGTCTACTGACCACCCATACCAAAGCACAACAAGTCTTTTCCAAATCTGAGCACTTAGATTCACACTCCGTGAATTTCTTGCTAAAGTAATAGATGGCCCACTCCTTTGTTCCGGAATCATCGTGCTGCTCCACTACGCAGCCCATGGAGTACTCTAATACTCCTAAGTATAGTATGAGCGGCCTTCCAAGTATCGGGGGAACTAACAATGGAGGGTTCAAAAGATACTCTTTTATCCTCTTGAAAGCTTCTTGACATTCTTCGTTCCATTTCTCCGGATTGTTCTTTATTAACAATTTAAAAATGGGTTCACAAGTGGTGGTTAGCTGGGATATAAATCAGGCTATGCAGTTGAGCATGCCCAAGAAGCTCAGACATCTTTCTTAGCCTTAGGGCTAGGCATCTCTCGGATAGCCTTTATCTTGTCTGGGTCTATGTCAATCTCCTTCTCGCTCATGATGAAACCCATTAGCTTCCCTAAAGTAGCACCAAAAGTGCATTTTTTCGGATTTAACTTCAGCTGGCATTTCCTGAGCCTTTTAAATAGCTTTTCCAAATTTGACGCATGATCTCATCCATTCCATGTGATGAGTCCATAAAATTCATGATTTCAGACCCTCATTTACCTTTGCTTATGCTCACTTTATTATTTATCTAACCATTGTTATCATTGGTCAGAGCTATGCAAGGTTTGTTGGTCTTTTCAGAAAATACAGGTTAAAACCAAGGAGTAAGGCATGTGAGACGCTAAAGGAGTATCTGGAGTACATAAATCTTAAATTTAGAAGTTCATCCAAGCTCCCAAAGCCTCAGATCATCAAAGAAAAGGAAGTTATTGTTCGACCAAGTGGCACGACCAGCAACACAAAAGGGCGACCCAGTCTTCCACGGCAGATTACGAAGTTCAAACAAAGATTGAAATGCTACAAGGTTCGACCAAGTGATCCTAATGGGCAACTAAGGTGAGATACTAAACTCTCCTAAGCCAAGAAATACCAGGAGCATTGACTAATTGGTCGACCAAGAGACCTTGACGGGCGACTACGTCGAGTTCCTGAGATTTCCTGAAGTTTGAGATCTGCAAGTCTCGACCATCAATTCAACCAACAAGACCCTGATGGGCAAATTAGTCGAAGACATTGAAGATTCGAATTGCTGATTTCCCATGAGTCTCGACAAGGAGCGCACAAGAGAAGCATGTGAGCGACTTGGTTGACAACTACTATCTTCTGCGTAAAATTTGCAGTAAACTTTCCTAAACTAAAAAATCAAACGTTGTACACCCTGGAGCCTATAAATAATCGCTTCGAAGATAAGCTCTGGGTTCTTCTTTGGCCTCTCTTAGGTTACTGACAAACTTAAGATGTCATTGAGACCCATTGTAGATTAGTTAGAGTAGATTTCAATTTCTATTTCGGTGTATGCACGAAGTGTCTGACGGCCTGTGAAAACTAGCAGTGTGTGTGTAATCTACGTGTATATTACATGATCATTCACTTGTTTTTTCTGGAGTTGGAGACAGATGTACTAAATACAAAGGATTGATCATTTTACATGTTTTCTCTTTACCGCTTTCATTTAAATGCTTTCCTTTACTGCTTGATTGTGATGAATGTCTGGTTGAGAGGATAAGAACTTCTACAACTTTAGTCAAGTATACAAATTGGGCTACAGTCTTTCATAAAGGTTCTCGTGATCGTTGTGATGGAGTATACTTCGATTCCCGACCGTGCTCTGGACGTTTGGCGCATCTTTCCTACTCTATGCCATCGAACGACTCCTTGGATTGTTTAGCTGGATTCCAATTAGTTTAATGCGGTAAACTTACTGAACATAGATTATACAAACGACATCCCATGTGTCATTCTTGATTAAGAATTGCTTTGTAGGAGTAGATTTAAGTTAGATTTACATGCTTTCCAATAGTTGATAGAAAATACCCTGAAAAATATCATCTTTTTCTTTTCTTTTACACAAGGCTATGATAGATTAATTTGGAAGTGGTTTGATAACTGCACTTTAAGTCCTTGAGGATCAACACTCGACTTCCCATATTTTTATTGAACTTGGGATTAAGTTAGGTTTTATAAATATTATTTTTGGTAGTTAAAGACCCAAACCTTGGCAAGCCTAACAAATTTTGGCACCATTGTCGGGGACTTAGCTACGGTTATAATCCAAGTTCCATTTTAGAATATTGTTACTTTGTTTTTATTTATTTACTTTCTTTTTTTTATTTTCTAATTTTGAAGTCTTAAATTTGTGTGCGTCAAGTGTGTATACTTGGTTTGCGTTCTTTGGATCCTAAGTTAGTGCCTCTAGACCCTGAAATTGAGAAATCCCGTAGTTCCTCTAGGAAACCTTCCTTTAATCTTGAGATTGCTGAGTCGTCTGAACTAAAAATCATGGTTGAATGACCACCAATTCCCGCTAAACAAATGTCAAAACCCTAAGCTCCTTGCCTACATGTGGTAGAGGAGCAACGCCTTCGGCTTCTTAGGGACTACTTTGTGCCTAATGCATACACCTTGTTGTCTTACATCCGGTTTCTAGATGTTTAGGCAGCACAATTCAAGATTAAGACTTCTATCATCCCAATGCTGCCCACCTTTCATGGGTATTCTACAGAAAATACTTACCAGCATCTAGATTAATTCTTGGAAATCTACTCCACCATCCGTATGCCTAATTTTAGTGATGATTCTCTCCATTTTAGGATCTTTCCGTTCTTTCTAAAGGATAAGGCCAAATATTGGCTGACGTCCTTAGAACCGAACTCGTTGGCCAAATGGGTCACTATGCAACATGAATTCATGAAAAAGTACTTCCCAACTATGAAGACGAACCAGCTTCAGAGAGCAACCACAAGCTTTTCATAGATGGATACAAAACTTTTTTTCAAGACTTGGGAACATTTCAGGGACTTACTTCGTAAATGTCCACATTATTAGGTCCCCAAGTGGCAATTAGTTCAATCCTTTTATGAAGGGTTAGCTGAGAGAGATATGTCGATGGTTGATGCACCATGTGGAGGTACTATCCTCACCAAGCATGAGAACGTGGTTTGGGTTCTCTTTGAGAACTTGGCAGAAAAATCTCAGTAGCACATGGTCACTACTCGTAGACCCCCCAATCCATCCACCTCCAAACCTAAGGGAGTTTACGAGTTGGTTGCAAACCATGACCTAGGCCCTACCCTGCACTCCATATCCCAAAAACATGATCAGTTCTTGTCTTTACAATAGCAACCACCATCGTTGTCTTGGGTAGAAGTATGTGTGATTTGTTCTGAGCCTTTACATACATGCTACAATTGCCCCTACATGCCTTCCTAACCGGAGCGTGTGTAGGACGAAATGAAGGCCACCCATAATTGGTATGATCGACTATCAATCAACTTATACTCAATTACCTACAACCCTGAGTGGAAACAACCTCCCAACTTCTCCTAAAGGCCACAAGATCTGAGTTTTCAGCCCAAGGACCTCAACAAAACCCTAAGGCTTCACTGCAGTGCCCATATCAAAATTTTCAAAGTTCTTCCATTTCGGCCCAGAGACACTCATTGTTTCAACAATCATCTCCTCCTAAATATGATTCTATTCAGGAGACGGTGTTAAAAACCCTACAAGGCATTAAAGCTGATCGCCAAGTAAATTGGCGATTTCTCCATTCTCACTCTCAATCCATGGCTAAGTTGGAAGCCACTATGGGACAACTAACTATGTCATTAGGTAGGAGAGATGAAGGTGAGTTGCCAAGCCAGCCGCAAGCAATACCTAAGGGTCAAAACAGAGTAGAGTGTGAAACCATAGTAGAACCTTCATCGTATAAAGCACATGCCCAGGCTATAACCACTCATAAAGTGGTAAGGAGATAAACAATAGGGTCAAAGAGAAAATAAATCAAGAAAATGATAAAGAGAAAAAGAGGTATGAGCCCACATTAGAATTTGGTGCCCCCTTTTCTCATAATTTATAAATGGACACCGAGTCACCTACCTTTTCAAAGCATGAAACACTTCCCCATAATATTCATGCAGCTCCTTATCTTGTAGCTTTCAAGGCACCCTTTAAATCTAAGAAGAACACCACCATTCAATCAATTATGGACACATTTAGGCAAGTTAAGGTCAACATCCCTCTCTTAGACGCCATCAAGAAAATACCTGCGTACACCAAATTCCTTAAGAACCTATGCACACAAAAGCGAAGATCAAGGGTGCATATAAGCAAGCAAGTTTGGTTGACTGAGCATGCAAGCTAAATTTGTAATGACCCAAAAAATAATGATATTTAAATATTAAAAGAGAGGAAAATGGAAATAGAAACGGAATGAGGCAGCAGGCTGCGTCGATGAACGCTTTGCATTCGTCGACGACATTGCATTTTGGAAAGAATAACCTGAAAGATTTTCCACAGGTCCTCGTCGACGAACACAGGGAGTTCGTTGATGAGTGCATAAGGGAACTCATCGACGAAGTTACGCCTCATCGACGAGAAGATACCGAGAATGGTTTTGGGACAAACTAAAATTCGTCGACGAGGGAGGAAGTTTATCGACAAAATTACTGAAGGACTCATCAACGAGGTGATGTGTCTTGTCGACGAATCTGGCCCTATAAATAGCTGAAACTCATATTTTTATCAAAATTTCAGCACAGAACTCTTTTCTCTCTCTCTCTCTCTCTCTCTCTCTCTCTCCTATGACTCCCTCCCCTTCTCTCTTCGATCTTGGCCCCATTTCGCGCCAAATTGAAAATCCAAAGCGGCCACGACACTCCTAGCGAAGTTCTCTACAAGTCTGCTAGAGCTTATCATGGGGAAAGTTGATTTTAAACTCATCCGAAATCGAGGGTAAGGCATTTTATTCAGTATTTGTCTTTCCCTTAGTTATAAAAATACAATACATGAAGAAATACTGATGTTTTGTTCTGGGAGATTTGATTTTCAAGATGTTGAGTTAGGAACCCTACGGGTATAGAGCCAGAATTTTATAGGGGCTTTTCAAATTTAAGGTAAGGGAAATATGCTATGCCAGGAGTTTTATAATGTTACTAGATATTTTTATATATGTATATATTATCTTATTACCCAGTTTTACAGGATATGTGTTTTAAATGCTTGTGTGGCCTGAGTAGATAATTATTTGATGAAGAACATATACAGTTCCTATAGTATATCATACTATACAAAACACACAAATATAGACAGTATATACAGTTTATATAGTTTTTCCAATATATGGAGTTATACAGAATATATAGATATAGTTATATATTCACACAGATTATACAGAAAGATATGTATGCATATACAACTTTTATACGAATAGTTTCATAAAACAGATATATATATATATATATATTTATATATATATACACACACATATACATGTATATAGTTTTACTTAGATCAATATATATATATATATAAAAATATATATATATATATATTACAACTTTACACAGAACAGTATATACAATGTTTATAGTATGCCATGTTTCCTATTACCATAACATATAGAGTATACAGACATAGTATACAGACAGAGTATACAGATAGATAAACAGAGATAGCATCTAGATGCTACAGATACAGTATACAAAGATTACAGTATTGACAATACAGAAAGATAGCATTATGGTAATTTTGGAAACATGATGAAAATAGTAAAAGAGTATATATGTATATATATATATATATATATATATATATATATATATAGTATCAGATCCCTGAGGAAAGAATACAAACAAATACATATAAAGAATACAGAGCACGGTACCGTTGCTATATACAGATAGAGTCCAACCACATATCTCAGATAGTGTGTGGGTACCGTCGGTGGTGCTCGGAGAGTATACAGCTCCCCAGTTTACAAGGTGGAGGCGGCTGGTTTGACGAGATAACAGCCAGTCCTGAGCCTAGGAGTGGATGCATTTTGGCCGAGCTGAGGTAGTGTAGAGTATATTGACTTATCTCGAGGGCCGACCAGATTAAGTCCCACCTACGGGCCGCACAATCCTATCATGAGGGGTCAAATCATGACATATAAAGTTCCAGGGATAAAACACAGTTATGTATATGTATACGACTTTACAGTATAAGATGAGTATAGTATGATATTAGCAGTATGAAAAGTATAAAACACAAATGATACAATTATATTTTAAATTGTGAAAAGAAAGATATGCTTTATAGATTTATTATTGTATTATATATCAGTTGTTATTTAAACAGTATTTTAACTTAGTTGCCACACACTAGTAATAGCATATTTCCACTTACTGAGCGTCGACTCACCCCATTACTTTACCATTTTTCAAGTGAGCCAGTTAGGCGAGCAGATTACGCTTGCGGATAAAGAATATATTGATTACCCTGGTTTAGAGGGTAAGTTTTGTGTAGGGTTTTGTAGTTTTGGGTAGTTGAAACTGGAGAGAGAGATGTCTTATATAGTTATGGTTGAAAATACTAAACTCTGGTATTGTATATACATGTATATGTGGTTATGTGATTTATGTTCTTCCGATGCATAGGGATGCCATTACATGCAGGTGATGAAGTAATTTATTATTATAAAAAAAAATGGTGAAAATTTTGAAGTTGTTACAAAATCCTTTTAGGTCACCTCGCTCCGAAACTAAAAGACCCTGGTCCTCGAACTATTTCATGCGTAATCGGTAATTACATTATTGATAGGGCTCTCTTGGACTTAAAAGCAAGCATGAACCTTCTACCATACTCAGTTTTCAAGCTATTTAATTTAGGAGAATCAAAACCCACCCCGTTAACAATGAGTTTTTCTAATCAATCAATGAAAAGACCCCAGGGTGTAATAGAGGACGTCTTAGTTAAGGTTGAAGAGTTTTACTATCCTGTTGACTTCATAGTCTTGCATATGGAACCCTTCGACCCAACTAAGGACCAGATCCCTATCCTATTAGGATGACCCTTTTTGGCCACAATAATTGTCTCTATTCAATGTAGGTCAGGGATTATTGATGTGTCCTTTGGTAATATGCTGCTCCGGTTGAACGTATTCCACGCATCTCAACATCCACCTGAAAACGTCCAAGCAGTTGATGTTGACATGATTGATGAATGTGTTGAGGAAGTGGCCACCCTGATTTTATGAAGAAACCCTTCAGGAGAGATTCTATAGACCAAGAATGACTCTCTCTCCGATCCAGATGACCTATATGAATAGATTCTCTCAATTCATGATACAGTCTCCAATTTGGAGGGAAACATCAAGGTAAATACGACATGATTCAAGGAGTGGGGAATGACATGCTTGTTATTGAACCAGGATGAGTTCGATATGTGCTTTCAATGTTTCTAGTTGAAGATGTTAAACTTAGTGCTACAAAAAGGCAACCTGAAAATTTTTGTGGTTTTGTTCTTCTCATGGTAAGTCCTTAAAGAGTTCATAGCAGTATTAAAGTGGTTAAAAAAAATTTAATTAAGTATAGGGTGCTCTTCGAGGAAGACCAATAGACTTAAAGGTGACCCATTCATAACTTTGAAAGTTCTTTGAGTTTTCAAAATACTGAGAGGGTTGACTAGGTAATCAACCAACACTGAAGCTTGAGCGACCTAGTCGGGAATATAAAGCATCAGTTAAAAAACCTTTTTTCCCTCGCTATTTCCTATTTTAGAACCTCCCTCTCTTGCAGTCGTATCTTATCGCACCCACTCTATCCATGTCTCCCAAGCTTTTTCCATCCTCCCCAACCTCGACAAAATGGTGGTGATCACTTCGATGAAGCTTAGTCTAGTTATAACTTCCTTTGTATGTGGTTTATAATTTGTGCTGCTTCTAGGGTTCTCTAGTGAGTAATATTTTCATCCCTTCATTCCATTCTTTGGTGTTTGAAATATGACTCACCGATTAGTATCTAGGGCTATTTCCAAGAAAATTCAGTCATCCCATGCCACCATTAAATGACGACGAGCTCCCATTCAACGAAAAGATGAACCTTCGTTGTCAAGGTTCAAGCATACGCTACTCATTTCAGTGACAGTGAGTGGCCAGATGGCTCATCTAGAATCATAAAGGATACAGTGAGGAAGCAGGGCTCAAAAGATGACCCTCAGTGATTATGACCTAAAGCCAATGTGTGTATTCCAACTTAGGGAAACTTGTGCGCAGCTGCGCCGAAAGTGTTGTGTTAAAATCCTTCGAACAAAAAAGTTCTACCATTATATGACCATGCCAACCTTGACATGTCATTCACAATTAGTACGAGAATTTTACACCAACATGGCACATAACCCTACTACAAGGGTCTAGCTCACTACTGTGCAGGGTGTTTCATTCAAGTTGAAACCAGCCCTAATTGATCAAGTTTGGGCCAGTGAGGAAATGGACACTACCCCATGTGCACCTCTTGACTCCTCATATGTGCACCACATCATCCACCATATGTTCTGTGGTCTATATTATGACAGTTCACTTACTCAAAGAGGGACATGTAAAGCAAGGAACCGCCTGCCCAACTATTTGCTACTTTTTGAGTTCATACTACAACGCAACATTTGCACATCTGGTCATCTTTGAGAAAGGTGTGACATTCACCTACAAGTGGTATATGTGGTGCATTGGGGTATGAAGGTGAATATCCCTAGGGTTATCTTTAAGTAAATGATCACCCTCTACGAGCAGCAAATGAAGAATCCTCGTCCAAAGAAGCCATCACCAAAGCATATGTGAAGCCAGTCAGCATGAGAACGTAAGAGACCTCTCATTCCATATGCACAGCTTATTATGGCCACCTTGATGAGCAAGAAGATCCATTTTGGCAAACCTGATGAACACATTCAACTTGATGAGGTTACCATAGAAAAGACATGGGGTCAAAGTTTGAGCTTAGTTGCCACGACGCGATTAAAGGTGCATAAGTGGTGACCCTTTGAAGGTGCCTCGGGGATGGAACTACTGATATCAAAATTTATTTATGACATCGAAGATGAGCCCCCACAATTACCAATACCCCCTCCTCACTAAGCTCCGTAGGAGAAGTGGAGGATGACAGATGTATCCTTCAAGTCCACAACTATACCTCCTCCTCCAGCATCATCCCATATTGTGCCTTTGATAGGGTGGACTTGAACCATCTACACCATGATCTGGAGTTCATTCGTTCTACGGTGGTGGATACACAGAAGGAGATGCACTGGGGTTTTCATGCTTTATTTGAAATTTTGCTTCATAGTTCCCCATAAGTTGTTGACTCTATTATCCCTCCCAAGTTTGATATTATGGCAGAACCAACTACAACCCCAGTTCACCCTTTATCTCCAGTAGCTTCCCTAATAATGCAATCGTCTGATCATCAATATCCTGCCCCCAAGACACATCCCAAGCTAGTCCAAAAATCATTATTGAGATCGACTCCTCTAGTTAGGGGAAACAAGATACCTCACCACTAGATGTCACAATGGGCGAGGCTCAGTCCCCTGCTCAGCTCCTTGCCAATGCTGGTAGTATAGCTCCAGTCATTGAGGCCCCACTTCATTCGACAACTATCCTACCAGTGCTCGTTATGACCACTGCCCTAATGTTACTCAAAGATTTACCACATCTACTGGTTCCTCTATAAGTCCAACCACCTCCCATCATCTGGCAATATAGTAGATCTAGGATTGTTTCCCCACAATCTACTTCATCAGCCCCTCAAATAGCACTTGAGCCAGCTTCTCATGCACCTACTCGTGTCCAACCTTTGACTCCAATTTCACCGGTTTATTTTTTTGCAGAAGAGGGAATTGCAATGGGTACTTTGTCTAACGCATTTGGTAACCTAGGAGGCAGTGCTTCCGAATATGACACCAGTGGGTCTGTCGAGGAGGATTAGGATAGGCTTGGGGCTAATCGCTTTATGCAAAATCACCAAATGTACTTTGCTCCTAAGGCACACTTTTGTTTTTCTTTTGCTTTTATTTTCTTTGCTATTTCACACTTACCATGTTTTTCTTGGCAGTCCATCTGCTTGTACTGTTCAATTCACTTTGTACTGCCCTTTTAATATCAATGCAATATACATGGTGCTTTTAACTGCTACCTGCCTTTTGTGCTACAACATATTTTTGCATACAGGCTGTTTTTGGATTCTATCTATATTTGCTGCAGGTACACTGATTGTTATTATTAGCCCCATACACTACCCTTTCCTTTGCCCAGGTTTTGTCCTTCTTTCCACACTTTAGTGAGGACACTGAAGTTCTAAGTTGGGGGAGAGGGGGTAGCACCCTGCAATTCATATTTCATGATTTCATGCACAAAATGACAAATTTTTGAAAATTCCCAATGAACTTTATTTGTCCAGATCATGTTAACATATATTATACCCTCCATATACACCTATATAACCTAGTGTTACATGCATAGGCTTCACAGTTACATGATCTTATTATGCTCACTAACAATGTAGTGAGCTGGTTGTGTATAGTTTCACCTAACATGACCAAAGTATTTGCACCACTCCAAGTGGACTGACTAGTGGTTTGCTTGAGTTAATAGTATTGTTGTGTAAACTCTTATATTCATTTGGTACTTCACGAGGCTAAAAGCACATTTAGACATGATTTCTAGCACTTAGAGTTCTTTGAAAGCATTCAGAGAAAAATTGTGGTGACTATGACACCTTGTAAGGTATCGTTAAGTCATTCGTTTATTTCTTGAGTTGTTGGTGACAAACTCTGATTTTATAAAACTCAACTTTCCTTCTATTTTCTGGATTTCCTTTACCCAACTAGTCTTTGTTTTTGCATTTTCTAGCCTAGAGGTGACATCTAGTGGGGATATAGAAACCTAGGTCTTGTAGCTTACTAAAGATGTGAAGATTAAGCCACCTTTAGAGACAGACTTATTCTGTAGACTACTGTTCAAGTTACATTCCCTTTGGAGATATGAAGACAATATATGAGTGTAATGATTGTCTTAGATGGCCATGAAAAGAATGAGCAAAAGAAATGAATATATATATATATATACCTGCTCCAAACAAATATAAAAAGGTCAAGCTAAGGACATGACATCACAATTCTACATGTATAAAGAGTCTTCTACTGACCAATGCACTTGTTGTATTCACGCTTAGTCTATGAAAAAGTGCTTCTCGAGTGGTCTTGATTGAATGTGGCGAGTAAGTGAGAAGATACTAGGATGAAGGACCTGACACCTCAATATAGGCTAGATTCTTTTCCTGCAAGACTAGTCCACTCCACATTCTTAGCGTTAGTTCTTCAAGTATGTGGGATGTTTGATTAGGACACTCTTCCTCACATATGAGAGTGAACCCATTTTATTGAGTAATTTTAAGAGAATAAACTAGTGACGCTGAGTCAAGACGGCCATTCTGTAGGTATCCGAGGGCACTCTGAGTGAGACAAATCATACACCTTACACATGCCTAGTGAAGTGGCCTATTCATAACTAAATTTACATGCTAATATTAGCTATGAATTGTAGCCATTGGTTGATTCTCTGTGAGTTGTGTCTTGAGATGAATGTGCATTGTTGTGACTTGCATGATTGAATTGTTGCGAAGTGTGCGTATAGTATGTATAAAGGAACCTGTATGTAATAAGATGATATGTCTGTATGTAAAATGGCATGGCTATGTTGCATATGCTTTCATATTTTGTTCATTGAACTAGTGTTTGTGGGTATCGCCCTAGAAACCCACATGAGACTAGAACTCGTCCACTAGGATCAACCTAGGGGTTTAAAGCCTTATTGCATTTGGTAAATGCGGCCATGTTACCCATGAAAGATGAGGTCGATAGGATTTTAGAATTTTCTTAGACTTTTCTTTGCTCGAGGACTAGCAAAGTGTAAGTTGGGGGTTGTGATGAGTCCCTAAAATACATGATTTTAGACCCTTATTTACCTTTTTCTTATCCTCACATTATTATTTTTCTTATCCAAGGAATTAGGCATGTCAGATGCTAAAGGAGTATCTAGAGTACATAAAGTTTAAATTCAGAAGTCTTTGTCCGACCAAGTTGCGTGACTAGCAACACAAAGGGGCGACCTAGTCTTCCATGGTAGATTCCAAAGTTCAGACTGAGATCAAAATACTGTAAGGGTCGACCAAGTAATTGACCATGTGATCCTCAAGGGTGACTCAGGCGAGATATTCAACCCCCTTGAGCCAAGAAATACCAAGGGCATCGACTAAGTGGTCGATCCAGTGACCTTAGGGGGCGACTACGTCGAGTTCCTGAGATTTCCTAAAGTTCGAGATCCTACAAGTCTCGACCATCAATTCAACTAGAAAGACCCTAATGGGCAACTCAATCGAAGATTTGAATTCCTAATTTCAAATGAGTCTTGACTAGGGCGCACACAAGGGAAGCATGGGCGCGACTTGGTCGATAGCAACGAACTTCTGCACGAGATTTTCTGCAAACTTTCCTATACTGAAAATCAAATCTTGTAAACCCTAGAGCCTATAAAAATTGCTTCGAATATAACCTCTGGGTTCCTCTTTGGCCTCTCTTAGGTTAGTGACAAACTTAAGATGTCATTGAGAGCCATTGTAGATTAGTTAGAGTAGATTTCAATTTCTATTTCGGTGTGTGCACGAAGTGTCCAACGGCCTATGAAAATCGGAGGCGTTTGTGTAATCTCCATGTATATTACATGATCATTCTCTTGTTCCTTCTAGCGTTGGTGATAGACGTACTGAATACTAACGATTCATCTTTTTACATGCATTCTCTTTACTGCTTTCATTTAAATGTTTTCCTTTATTACTTGATTGTGATGAATGTTTGGTTGATAGGACAAGAACTTTTATAGCTTCAGTCAGGGACACGTATTGGGCTACAGTCTCCTATAGAGTTTCTTGTTATCGTTTTGATAGAGTATATAGTCGTTCCCGAGTGTGCTCCAGATGGTTGGTCCACCCTTGCTACTCTATACCATCGAACATCTCCTTGGATTGTTTAGCCAGGTTCCAGTTAGTTTAATGTGGTAAATTCACTAAACTTAGATTACACAAACAACATCCCTGGTGTCATTCATAATTAGGCATTGCATTGTAGGAGTAGAGTTAAGTTAGATTTACATGCTTTCATTTACATGCTCTCCAGTAGTTGATAGAAAATACCCTGAAAAGTATCGTCTTTTTATTTTCTTTTACACAAGGCTACAATAGATTAATTTGGAAGTTGTTTGATAACTACGTTTTAGGTCCCTGAGGATCGACACCCGACTTCCTGACTTTTTACTGAACTTGGGATTAAGTTAGGTTTTGTAAATAATATTTTTGATAGTTAAGGACGCAATCCTTGGAGAGCCTACCACCGTGACTTGACAATCATGTCATCCACGTACAACTCTATTTCCTTATGCATCAAGTTGTGGAATAGGTTACCATGACTTTTTGGTAAGTGACCCCTGCATTCTTTAGACCGAACGACATGACCTTATAACAAAAGGTCCCCCATAAGGTAATAAAAGTGGTTTTCTCTTTGTGGAAGTGAGAAATTGTCTTTTGGGGTAGCTTTTTTCAGGTCCTGATAGTCAACACAGACTCGCACTTTCCTATTCTTTTTCATTATGGATACAACATTCGTCATCCATTCGCGATATTAGGCTACTTCTAAGAATCTGACTTTAAATTGCTTTTGCACTTCCATCTTTATCTTGATTAACATTTTCGACTGCATTCTTCCTAGCTTCTACTTGATCGGCTTAAAATCGGGATAGGTAGGTATTTTATGAGTTACCAAGTTTGTATCCAATATCGGCACGTCCTCGTAGGGCCTTGCAAAAACATCTCTCTACTCCCTCAGAAGGTTGATTATTTTCTTATTTTTCTTCCCCCTTTAACAGTGCCCCAATTTTTACTTGTTTTGTTTCTTCTATAGTTCCAAGATTTATTGTAACCGTGGGATCACTACTAGTTACGGTGGGTTTTTCATCAAATTTCAGCATTTTTTCCATTTTTGGGAATAGATTAGGTTCATCTTCCTCAACATTTGCTTCTTGGATTGTGTTTTCAAAACTAACATCAATTTTCTAACTCATGGTTACGGATGTCAATATTTCCCATATTCTTGCATGAAACCAAAGCAAACAACCTTTTGACAATTGAACTTAAGATGCAAATGTTGTCAAGGAATGCATAATTCATTTAATTAATAAAGGGAAAAAGTTGTCAGGGGCTATATCAACTATGGATTACAAAACAAGAAATAATGTTTTAAAAATAAAGGAAATAAAATCATTACATGAGAAAAATCTGATAGTCAAAAGTGCTCTAATTTTGCAGTTTTGCTCCTACAGGTAGAGGGCAAACCCATTCTCTTCAGAGGCATCCATGGAATCTTCTAAGTCTAGGGATGATATGGTCATCTATTTAATCTCTGTCTCTAGGTCTGACTGACTGCATCTTCTGAAGGTCTGGTTGATTGGGGGAACACTTGCTCCCCACTCGATGCTCACCCTACCTGTGTTGCTCTCAATCCAGCGGACTTGTTTTTTTTCTTCTTGCTTCTTTCAATCAGCAAAAGTGGGGGTGTACCTGAGGTCGTATCCATCCTTCACATCCTCCAGTAGTAATGGCCTTGGAATTCCTTGGATATATCTTCCTAAACCCCTGCCTAGGCAATATCCTGATTTAATCATCTCGGAAGCAATCATACGTGCCGAGGAGGAGATCCGGGGTTGCGGGATGAACGAACCTTCCATCACATTGGTAACATTGACAATCTAGAAGGCCCAAAAATAGTCTTCAAATACCTCTTTGGCTGTTTCCACATAGGGGGTGGAAGAAGGCTTGGTGACCATTACGTCCATTTCACCATACGCACAGACCATCTTGTTCTCAATTATGAACTTCACTCTATATTGCAATGAAGATGCCACTACCCCTGTGTTATGAATCCAAGGGCTCCCCAACAAAAAACTGTACAATGGTGTAATGTCCATAACTTGAAACTTAATGTCAAAGGTTATTGATCCAACCTGCATGAGGATCTCAATGTATCCAAGTGAGTCTTCACATGTCCCATCGAAAGCACATAACACCAAATTATTTTTCATTATGTAGAAGAGCTCCAAAGGTAATTTCTGTAGCGTGGTCATCGGCATAACATTGAGGGAAGACCTGTTATCTACAAATACCTGCGATATCATATCGTCTTTGCATTTGGCAAATATATGCAATGCCTTGTTATGCCCCTGGCCCTCTGATGGGATTTCTTCATCAGTGAAAGTGATATAGCTGCATGTAGCCAGGCTTCTAATCATATGTGAAAGTTAAGATGTAGTCCCAAAAGGGGGGGGGTGAATTGGGTAATTAAAATTTTCTTTTAATTCGTTTTACAAATCCACAACCTTTTGTTGATTTAGTGATTACTCAAGATTGATCTATTTGCTAATACTTAGTTACCTTAATCACAACTTAGATATCAATACAATCCACTTGCAGCAATATCCCACAAACAAACAATAAACCACTCAACCACGATATTCTCAATCAAGATATAAGATATAGTACTTTTGCAATTTTCAGCTTTAGCAAGAACTCAAAGTAGTGTTTGTTTGTAGCACTGTGAGAATGAAAGTTGTTTGGTTTCTTTCAAATAAGATTTCTACAAGTGATCAACGTACTATCTTGAACTTATAGGTCACGTCCGGTTTTGATAATGACAAATAATCATGTATTTAATGAATATCGAGTTCATGTGAAGGTCTATATTAGCAAATACATTGATGGCACATGAAAGCTTAAAGTGGAAGACCCAATTCATATTGTACTTTATTTCATGTTGTATTTAATTCATATGCAAAGGGTTTGTAATAGTAATTAGGATATTTGGTTTGTAATAAGCACACACAACACATGCATGATTTATTGTGTGAGCTCAAATCAAATACAAACTAAAAGTGACCATAGAAAGACCTTAGGATTTATCCTTCGATCGACTTTGGTCGACCGACATCGGACTTTTTTGGTGACTTTAAAATTGGACCCTAAGTGACCTTAGGACACACACCATTGCACCTATGATTGTTAGGAACTTAAGTAGGGTTTGTATGTTTCAAGATTGGACCGAAATGCACACATTGTGCACTTTCGGTCTACCGGCCAAGGCAGTTCATTTTTCCCTAATCGACCAAAACAGGCCTGGGTCAACAGTTGACCAAGGCTCTGGTTGACCGAACAGTATAGTTCAAAACTCCCCGGTCGACTGAAAACCTCTCTAGTCAACAATTTGATCATTTGGTCGACCATGCCAATTTTGTACTCCAACTACCTCGTCGATCGAGGGTCCTCAGGAAAAATCCCAACAGTATGGTCAACCGAACCATCTAGTTCAAAATGGCCCGGTCGACTGAACCTCAAAGAAATAGGAAATCGCCCACTTACGATTGACCGAGCCTTCATTTCAAAAACCTCCTAGTCGACCGACTATATGAACTCTAGTCGACCAAAACTGTTCTAGTCGACCGAACCTCTCAGGTTGCCCTGATTTTTACCGCGGTTAAACATTTTTTAAACAGGGTTAAAATGTTTGAAAGGTCATTAAACTTTCCTAATAATTCCTAATTGGTCCCCAACGGTCTAAAATCATGGGGTGTCTATATATACCCCTTCATTTAGGAAAATTAGGAGTATATCAACAAACAAAAAAAAAAGTTTTCTCTCAAGAAACTGCTCATATTCTCACCCACACTACTCTTGCTTACCTTCTTCAAGTTTCCATATCATCTGTAAGTGTGTTTAGTGTTTGTGGGAAGAGGTTTGCTCCCACATCGCTATGAGATTGATTTGATTTTGCGAGAGCAAAACCTAAGTTCTCTTAGAGGGCTTTACTAATAAGTCTATCCTAAGAAGACTTGTTTTGAACTTCTGAGTGGTTCATTTTCGCTGCAATATCTTGGGAAGTTTTGTATTTGTGCTTTGGGTTGCAAAACTATTTTCAAAACCTACTCAAATATCTTGTGGTATTCATAATGACATATTTGTGAAAAGAGATTTGTGTGTTTTATATTAATCTTTGTGGCAATATTTATTCAAGTATATATCATTTTCTGAATACTAAGATTGCATAGTTTTTGCAGACCTAGCATATATACTATATTCGTGATTAATACATCCTATTGATTAACATACTTGAAACTCGCTTGATATTTTGTGTGAAATTATTTGATTGAATATTTTGAGATACACAGATTGTTATTGACACTCCCACATACTCACTACACTGATAGAAAATACATTTGAGAGTTGAACTATCGGGACCACACTGAGCTTACATTTTAAATCATCTGTGGTGTATGTCATTGAACACATTTGGGTACAAATCTGCTTTAGGTAAAAGCACTTTCATATTGTACCATTTGATTGTAATATCTGAGTGATTCCAGGCATGGCCTAAGGGGGCGGTAATCCAGTCCGGTAAGGATTGGTGTAAAGGTTGAGGTCAGCCCGGTGCTAATTGACCTAGTTTGTATAGGTGTCGCTCCACCCGTTTAAGTGAGAAAGTTATAGTGGTAATCCTTGTGCTGGTTAGCCAAGGCAAGGATGTAGGCAGTTGGCCAAACCTCGATAACAAATCTGCTTGTCACTCTCTCTTTACTGCTTTCTGGTGCTTGTGTGATTGATTAAACTGCTTTATTTTAATTTATGATATATTTATATTACTTGCACTAGATTGACTATAGGGTTGTGAACATACTGCTATTAGCAGGAATGCCTAGGGGTTAAATTTTAAAAATACCAACTCACCCCACCTTTTGGGATCACAGTAAAGCTAACATACTCCCTTTAAGGTTTCCGCAAAGATCAACTTACTTTATTAAGCTAAAAGTCTTTTTAATCTTGGTTTTGGCTTCCTGTACTTTGAATACAAACCACACAATTTATATATACAGAAAATAGAGAGAAAGGTTATGAGTGAGACTGAGATTTTTATGACGTTTGGCTTATCCCCATCCTATATCCTCGCCTTAGGCCAATACCACCTAAGGTTTCCACTATATCATTCCTTTCCTAGAGGAACAAACCGTTACAAGTCTCCTTAAGGGTAGAGCCCCCTCTCCAAGCGATACCCCATGCCTAGTCAAACGATCCAAACAACCTTGAACCGTCAAAATCTACAAGAAGAAGAACAAATATGTGTATACATAGATTGCTCTAAGATAAAGTTGGTTAGTAGAATTTCAAACACTAATATACTTCAATCAAAATATAAAAAAGAATGAAGTACGAAGCTCGAGAATTATATCATCGGTATTCTTCACTTGATAAGATTCAAGAGCTCAGAACTTTTGCTTAGAGAAGAAGTTAGAATCTCAGAATATCTCAGTAACTTCATAGCAATTTAGTAAACAAGTTAGCTTTGAGAGCAAGAGAGCTTCAAGTGATGATTTTCAATTCTTGGGTTATTTCATTTCATAAACCATGTATTAATAAGTTTAGAAAGAGTCTAATTCATGCTGCCCAAGATTACTTGGAGTGTCCCCCAAGTTTTAAGAAAGTTTAGGACATAAGTAATTTAAATTTGAATCAAAACATTTAAAAAAATATGGTCGTTGCCGAAGTTCAGTCGCCTGAACTACAGGTTCAGTTGCCTGAGCCTTCAGGGTTTTGTTTTAATTTTCTGTTGAAAATAGGGTTAGGCACCTAAGGTCAACTTCAGTCCCCGGAGATTACACTGCGTCTTCAGAATTCTTTTAGAAAAATCTTCAGGTGTTGGTATCTAATCTTCAGTCGCCTGAGGAAATTCTTCAGGTGCCCGAGCTGTCACTTCAGTCGCTGGACAGACAAAAAGAAAAAAAAAATTTCTATTTAGTTTAAAAAACTCTTGACTTTCTTGCTTTCTTACATCTAACATGTTTTCTGGGGTTTTTTTTAAATAAGGTCTCTAAGTTCATTTTATTCCCTAATGAGCCCCATCTCATTCAAAATGATATTTAGAGTTGAAGAACTTACATGAAGCTTCCTAAAACCTTAAAAAATATTTTGATCTTTGAAGTCTTCATGAATCGCCTTTCCTTTTCCCTGAATTTGATCATTCTTTAAGTTATATTTGCTTTACTATCTTGAGTCTCCTTGAGCTTCCAGTTGATCACTTCATAGTATGTCTTGACGCACTTGGTGATATTTTAATATTCCTTTTTGATCTCTTTGAACTTGTTACTTTAAAGTTCCTGAAATGTCATCACTTGAACACCAACTTGTTAAACCATCATTTATTTGTTACTATCAAAACAAGATATGAAAGTCCTGTTAGGCCAACAATGTCCCCCTTTTTTATGATGACTATTAAGGGGAAAGAAATGAGAAAACCTTGAAAAAGGCTCCCCCTAACAAAAAGCACACTTTTTAACAATATCAAAGTGATGATTTCACATATTAGTTCAAAACTCAATAAGTCAAATGCATTATAGTATATCAGTATCATAGCATATTCATCACAACTATGTATTATAGTATATTAATATCATAGCATATTCATCACAGCATATCAATATCATATCATGCTTATATCTCCTCCTCATACTATATTCTAGCAATGTATAGTATATAAGTATCATAAAATATTCTTCACAGCATATCCATATCATATTATGCTTATATATCTCCCTCATACTATATTCTTGTTGTATAACTTTCTCACCCCTTTGTTGTATGTCATTGTTCTTATGATTTAGTCTTATTACATTTTCTTATATTATATTTGTATTCTCATATTTGTTCTCTAGAATAACTCTCCCCCTTTGAAATCAATCAAAAAGAGATAAGAATCAAGAATACAAAGAGCATAAGAAACATAAGCATATGTATATATAGGCATCAAAGTTCAACTAGTCATAAATATTTAAAGTTACAGACTAAATTAAACACAAAAAGTAATTTGAGCAATAGAAGTCAAAATGCAAACACAGAGCTGGTTCGGAATACAAAAAAAAAAATGCTAAGCTAATCATCAGCATTATCATCATTTCCTTCATCAGTATTATCAGCATCAACAACATCATCAGCATCCTCAGCATCATCAGTATCCTCAACCTCTTCTTCTTCATCATCTCCTTCCTCGCTACATTCTTTAGATGTAGCATCTGAGGAATCATCACTACGAGGAATAGAGCTAGTGTCAATAGGGTCACCATGAGATGAACTCGCCCTAGCCTGCTTAATATGCGTAAGATGCTGATTTAGTGAAGAGTAGGTATCCTGAAGGTACTGAAGACCTGCATGCATATCACAGATGAATGATGAGAACTCGGTGTAGAAAGGCATGAACTATGCAGGGGTTTCAGTTATAGGGCCTTGGTGCTGATCTTGAGAAGGGGGAACAGTTGCTGGCCTTCGTTGTAACGACCTGATTTTATTATTATTTTTTAAATATATATATATACTATGAAATTTCACTGCTCTGATACCTTTTAATATAAATCAAACCCTCATCATGGTCTAGATAGAACCCATGGAATCTGAGACACAACAAACAACCTAAGCAGCGAGTGGCTAAATTCAATAAAACCATAACCATATATATATATATATATACAATACGAGAGTGTCAGAATATTTCCCAAAATATAGATACACAACTATTCCCAAAAATACCCTCAACTAAAACTAGGGCTATACAAAAATAACCTCCCAAAATACTCACCCTATAGATAGGGTAGTACTGTAGCCCCCTCTATCTGTGAGCCTGATCTGCTCGCCTAGTTGGATCACTTGAAAAATGTTAAATCACTGGGATGAGACAACGCTCAGTAAGATGAAATATGCTATTGCAAGTGTGTGGTAAATGAGTTACATATTTGTAAAACATGTATAAATAACATACAGTATAACTCATACCAATGTTACTTAACATAATTGTCTTACGAATTTTCCATTCATAATACTTCTAATATTCATAGATACATCTACTATTTTTATAAATCCGACTATATATATATAGTAATTGAGAAAATTTCCCTGGATGGATAATTGTATGTCATGATTAAACCCTTTATGACAGGGTTGTGCGGCCCATAGGTGGGCTATATCATTGGCTGGCCTACCAGGATAAGTCAATATACTTCGAAAGTCAGATCGGCCTCCTCAACCCTAACTAATTGGGAGTCTATCCACTACATAGGCACGATCGACTGCTATAAATCCACATACTATATGAGTTATATGGTTGCACTCTAAACTATAAATAGTTATGGTACCGTGCTCTGTAAACTAGTCCGTAATGGTCCATTAGGGTCTGATACTATATAATACATTTCTATATAAAATCTATCTGTTTTACCATGATTCTGTATCAACTGTATTAACCATGATGCTGTAATAAACTGTATTTTTATATCAACTGTATTTTTGTATGTCATGGGTCTGTAAAACTGTATAATCATGGTACTATGAAAACTATAAAAATATCTTCCTGTCTACAGATACTTTAAATCATGATCCTGAAAATACTGTAAAAACATCTTTTGTATATATATCGTAAATCATGATTTTGTAAATACTATGTAGCCATAACTTTGTGATAAAATTGTATAATTTGTATATCATGATTCTTTAGAAACTAAATAATAGTAATTATGTGAAAATCTGTGTAGAATTTTGTACTATATCAATATTCTCGTGCCACACAATAATTAAAACTCATTAAATATAGTTTATAAAACTATTGAATTTCCTACTCTGAAAACCCATAAACATATACCATATTTTATTGCTAAAAATCTCTATTTTAACTGACATAGCATATTTCCCTTACCTGACTACTGGAAAGCCCCTAATATGATTGGTCCTACACCCGCAGGGTTCCCTGTTCAACACCCTTAAAACAACATCTCCCTAAACAAAACTTCAGTATTTCTTCGAGTACTACATTTTCTACAAGTCTTGGAAAGCCAAATACCAAACAAAAAACCTTACCTTGAATTTGGGATAGAATTCAAGTTAACCCCGCCAACGATCCACTCCAAAAAACTTGAAGAGAACTTCCCCAAGAGTTTCGTGGTGGCTTCAGTTCGTCGATTTGGTGAAGAATGGACCCAGAATCTTAGAGAGAAGAGAGGAAAATCGAAGAGGAGAGAGAAAATAAAATTTTCTCGAACAATTTGCGCTAAAATCCGAGTTTAGGCCTATTTATACATTGGCCTTCATCGAAGACACACGTCACTTCGTCGATGAGGCCATGGAGGAAGTTTGTTGATGAATGCTCATTCCTCGTCGATGAAATTCAGAGCTAAAAAAAGCTTCTCAGTTATTCCTCGTTGACGATTCCAATAAGCCACTTCGTCAACAAATGTGAAGCATTCATCGACGAGGACCTGCTCTGACCCCTTTTTCAATTTCCTTCCTCCTCCCATTATTATTTAATTCATATAATTCACCAGGTCTTTACATTCTCCCCTCCTTATAAAATTTCGTCCTCTAAATTTACTATCTATATGATTTACCATCCCTCAAAGAAAACAGTCTACTTATTTTATTACTTAACATCACTTATGGGGGGGGGGGGGAATACCGTGGTTACATAAGCAGTTATGGGAGATTACAATTATACCCATAAAATAAAAATTCTCCCAAAACCAAAAACACTGCCTATCGTATACTCTACATTATCATTACACTGTACTAAAATAAAATAAAACTATCATTACTTTAACTTACATATCACTGTTGTATCCCACTAAATTGGTGTTGGTATTTCTATCTGATTTCATTTTCAAGCTCCCAAGAAGCTTCGTCTACTGCGTGATTCCTCCACAGGACTTTTACTAGTCGTATCTTCTTACTGCGCAATTTCTGTTCTTTTCTATCTAAGATCTCCACTGGAGTTTCCACATATGCTAGAGCATCACTGAATTCTAATTCTGTGAAACTGATAATATGGGAAGGATCTTGGATTTATTTTCTTAACATAGAAACATGAAATACATCATGTATTTTAAATAGAGATAGTGGTAAAGTTAGCCGAAATGCAACTAACCCAATATTCTCAAGTATCTCAAATGGGTCAATAAACCTAGGGCTCAACTTACCCTTCAGTGGTGCTATTTTCAAAAGCACATGGTCGCCCACTTCAAATTTCAATTCCTGGCAGTGAGTATCTGCGTAGCTTTTCTACCGATTTTGTGCTGCACTGATTCTATCTCGAACAAGCTGGACTTTATCATACACCTATTGTAGTATTTATGACCCAAAAACGCACCTCTCGCCTAGCTCACTCGAGTATAAGGAGAATGGCACCACCTACCAGAAAGCGCTTCATAAGGTGCCATGTCTATGCTAGCATCATAGCTTCTGCTGTAGGCAAACTCCACCAGTGGCAAATACTGGGTCCAACTACCCTCAAAATCTTATACACACGCTCGCAACATATCCTCAAGTAACTGGATCATTCACTCTATCTAACCATCTGTCTGAGGATGGAAAGTGGTGCTAAATGCTAACAGAGACCCCAAAGCCTCTTGCAAGCTCTTCCAAAATCGCGATGTAAAGCGTCGATCATAGTCTAAGACTATAGAAACTGGTACTCCATGGGGTCAAACAATCTCTTGAATGTATTTCTCTGCCAATCTATTCATATGGTAGCTAACTTTAATAGGTATAAAATGAGCACTTTTTGTCAACCGGTCAACAACTACCTAGATGGCATTCTGACCATGCAGTGTCAGTGGTAGCCCATTAAGAAAATCCATGGATATGTGATCTCACTTTCACTCATGGATGTAAAGTGGTTGAAACTGTCCTGTCGGCCTTTGGTGCTCAACCTTAACCTGCTAGCACGTGAAGCACTGTTGCACAAATTCTGCAATCTCCCTCTTCATGCCCCTCCACCAGAAATACTCTCGCAAATCCCTACACATTTTAGTACTACCAAGATGAACCATGTAAAGAGATCTAAAAGTCTCCTCTAAAATCATTTTCTTAATATCATCATCTGTAGGCACACACAATCTGGTACAAAATCTCAGAGCCCCATCGTAAAAATTGTCGAATTCCTCTCATTGACGATCCTGTACTCTGGCTATTACCTATGCTAATTCTAGGTCATCCCCTTGACCGGTTTTAATCTTTTCATATAGCATAGGCTGCACAACAAAGCTGGCAATAAATATCTAAGGATTATCCTCCATTAACTCCATGCCGAGCCTTTCCAAGTTCATCTGAATTTGGTGCTGAATTACTGCTGCTAACTGCGTTGTACCCTAAGATTTATGGCTCAGTGCATCAGCCACCACATTTTCTTTACATGGGTGGTAGTTGATGGTGCCAATCGTAATTCTTGATGAGTTCTAACCATCTCCTTTGCCGCATATTAAACTCTTTTTGCATAAAGAAGTACTTTAAACTTTTATGGTCAGAAAATATTTCACATCTCTTACTATACAAGTAATGCCTCCAAATCTTTAGTACATGGGTACCACTGCAGCCAATTCTAGATCGTGAGTAGGGTAGTTCTTTTCATACTCTTTCAACTGTCTGGAAGCATACGCTACCACCCTACCATGCTGCATCAATACACAGCAGAGCCCTTTCAAAGACACATCACTGTAAATTACATAACCATCACCTCCAAATGCAATATTGGTGCAATGATGAGCCACTGCTTTAATTCCTGAAAACTCTACTCACATTCATCATCCAATGCAAATCTGAAATTTTTCCTAGTCAAACATGTGAGAGGCCTTAATAAGGTTGAAAACCCCTCAACAAATCGACGATAATAACCTGCTAGTCCCAAGAAACTTTTGATTTCCTGAACGTTCCTTGTCCTGGCCGAATTCATCACCGCATCAATTTTACTGGGATCCATGGAAATACCATCCCCTGAGATCACGTGACGCAAAAACGACACTTTCTCTAGCCAAAATTTGCATTTACTAAACTTGGCATAAAACTTCTTCTTCCTAAGCTTTTGCAGTACCTCTCTCAAGTGTGCCTCATGATCCTAAAAAATCCTCGAGTAAACCAATATATCATCAATAAAAACCACAAAAAATTGGTCTGAATACTGGTGAAAGACTCTATTCATCAAGTCCATGAACACAATCGGGGCATTCGTCAAACCAAATGACATAATGAGGAATTCATAGTGCCCATACCTGGTCCTGAAGGCTGTCTTCGAGATGTCCTCTACCTTTACCCTCAGTTGATGATAGCCTGATCTGAGGTCAATCTTGGAATGCACTCGTGTACCCTGGAGCTAATCAAAAAAATCATCTATACAAGGTAGAGGATATCTGTTCTTAATAGTTACCTTGTTTATCTCCCTGTAATCAATACATATCCTTAAAGACCTATATTTTTTCTTTACGAACAACACTGGAGCTCCCCATGGCGATACACTGGGTCGTATAAATCCCTTATCCAACAAGTCTTGCAACTAATTCTTTAATTTTCGCAATTCAGCTAGAGCCATAGGGTAAGCAAACTTAGAGATCGATGCTGTCGCTGGAGGTAAATCTATAGCAAAATCTACCTTGTGATCGGGAGGCAACCCAAGTAGCTCTTCTGGAAAAAAATATCTAAAAATTCCCTCACCACTAGTGTACAGTCAACCTTCGATTCATTTTTTGACACTTCCCTTACAAAAGCCATAAACCCCTAACTTCCGTCCAGGAGCAGTCTGCTCGCCTGCATGGCTGATACTAACTGTGACAAAGTAGGTACATGTGAGCTAACAAATCTGAATTCTTGCTCGCCAGTGGGTCTAAAAATTACTTCTTTCTGTTGACAATCAATATTGGCGTGATTAACTACCAACCAATCCATACCCAGTATTACGTCAAACCCATACATATCTAATACGATTAGGTCATCTGGTAACACTCTCCCCTGAATTTCTTTTGGATAACCATTGAGCACTCTTCGACACCTTATCACTGACCCTGACGGTGTAGCTATTGAAAAATCTACATCTAATAACTGGGTCTCATTTCCAAACAATTTGACATAGGCCGCAGAGATAAAGGAATGAGTAGCACCTGAATCAAATAAAAGAATAACTTGATATGGTAGAATAGTAAAAGTACATGTCACTACATCTACGACAGTCTCAGCATCACCCGGCGTCAAATCATAAACCCTCACTAAGGCTAAATTCCTTTACTGGCCTCCACGAGGTGCCTGATAACCTCCCTGATTGGATCTCAGAGCTAGGACCTGGATCGGCAGTCTTGGGCATGCTCGTGCCATGTGATCAGGTCTCTCACAATGATAACAAACATCTCTCTCCACCCGGCACTCCCCCAAATGTCATCTCCCGCACGTCTGACACATCAGGTAGGTCTATATACCCTGATTCTCATGAGGTCCTATCGTCTGTCTCTGATCTCCCCTATAATGGTCTCCTCTCCATGGGCTTGACTAGAACCTGCCTAAAAACCCTGAGGCATGGGCCTCTTTCTTTGACTCTAAGCTGCAATACCTCTCTGCATGCCACTCTCAATAACCGTAGCCCTATCTACGATCTCCACAAATGTCTAAGCTTGAAAATAAATAACCTGCTAAAACAAGTTCTGGCTCAAACCTTCTTCATACTTTCTTGCTTTTTTCTCTTCATCTAGTGCCAAATGTGGGGCAAATCGAAACAACTCAATAAATCGAACTACATACTGAGATACTGTCACTTGCCTTGGACTAAGTGCATAAACTCTACTGCCTTGGCGCTCCGAACAATAGTAAGGAAGTATCACTCAAAAAACTACTCCTTAAATCAACTCCACATCACTGGCACTAGATCTAACCTCTGCCCCTCAATCAACCTCACTAATCTCCACCAGTGTTTTGCCTCCCCTGTCAATTTAAATGTTGTAAATACTACCTTCTGCTCATCTGTACATGGAATCACTACCAACGTCTCTTTAATGTCCTGGACCCAATTTTCAGCTATAATCGGGTCAGCTCCTCTAGTAAAAGATGGGGGCTTCATCCACGTAAACTACTCGATCATGCAGTTGCGCTCCCCTAAGCTTCTAGCCATCTCAGCCATCACCTGCTAGGTGATGTTGCACAATACTGCATCAAAATCTCCACCTCCTATACTGGAAGGTCCTAGTCCGTATCCCCTAGCGTTCGTACCACTGCTTCTTGGATTCATCCTTAAAAACAAAGAACACACTTTAAAGACCCTATCTCCCATAAAAACCTATTCAATTTCATTTAACTGAAATCCCATATTCACATTTAACTATCCTCCCAGTTCTAAATTCAAAATCAAATCTTGTAACCCAGACACATGACCCAAAAATAGTTTACTATGGCTTTCCTGAAATTATCGCCGCAAGAAAGACATAGAAACCACCACAAAAATCCTATACCCAGACCATAGAATAAAACCTCAAATTCTTTTCTAAACTCTGGTATTGCTTCCGCTGCATTTTAGAGTCTACAGAACCTAGCAACCTAGGTTCTGATACCAAACTGTAACGACCTAACTTTATTATTTTTTTTTAAAATATATATATACTCTGAAATTTCACTACTCTGATACCTTTTAATATAAATCAAACCCTCATCATGATCCAGATAGGACCCATGGAATCTAAGACACAACAAATAACCTAAGTAGCGAGAATTTAAATTCATAAAACCATAACCATATATATATACAATATGAGAATGTTAGAATATTTCGCAAAATATACATACACAACTATTTCCAAAAATACCCTCAATTGAAACTAGGGCTATACAAAAATTACCTCCCAATATACTCACCCTACAGATAGGGTAGTACTGTAGCCCCCTCTATCTGCGAGCCTAATTTGCGAGCCTGGCTGGATCACCTGAAAAATGTTAAATCAGTTGGATGAGACAACACTCAAAAATACAAAATATGTTATTTCTAGTGTGTGGCAAATGAGTTACATATTTGTAAAATCTGATTATTTAGAAATACCATGGATGACTGAATTTGAGAAAACAGGTATAAATAACATACAGTATAGCTTATATCTATGTTACTTAAGATAACTGTATTTATGAATTTTATATTCATAATACTTCTAATATTCATAGATACATCCACTGTTTCTGTAAATCTGAATATATATATATATATATATATATTTATATAATAACTGAGAAGATTTTCCTAGATGGATAACTGTATGTGATGATTTAACCCCTCATGATAGGGTTGTGCGGCCCGTAGGCGGGACCTATCACTGGCTAGCCTACCAGGATAAGTCACTATACTCCAAAAGTCAAATCGACCTCCTCAACCCTAACTGACGGGGAGCCTGTCCACTACATAGGCACGATCGACAGCTGTAAACGCACATACCATCTGAGTTATGTGGTTACACTCTGAACTGTAAATAGCTACGATACCATGCTTTGTAAACTGATATGTAATGGTTCGATAGGGTATGATACTATATAATACATTTCTATATAAAATATATTTGTTTTACCATGATTCTGTATCAACTGTATTAACCATGATGCTGTAATAAACTGTATTTTTGTATCAACTATATTTCTGTATGTCATGGGTCTGTAAAACTGTATAATCATGGTAGTATGAAAACTACAAAACATCGTTCTGTATATATACCATAAATCATGATTCTATAAATACTATGTAGCCATAGCTTTTTAATAAAATTGTATAATTTGTATATCATGATTTTGTAGAAACTATATAATCGTAATTCTATGAAAAGCTATGTAGAATTTTGTACTATATCAATATTCTCGGGCCACACAATAATTAAAACTCATTAAGTATAATTTATAAAACTGTAGAATTTCCTACTTTGAAAACCCATAAACATATACCATATTTTACTGCTAAAAATCTCTATTTTAACTGGCATAGCATATTTCTCTTACCTAACTACTAGAAAGCCCCTAATATAATTGGTCCTACACCCGTAGGGTTCCCCTTTCAACACCTTTAAAACAACATCTTTCTAAACAAAACTTCAGTATTTCTTCGAGTACTACATTTTCTACAACTGCAGGAAAGCTAAATACCAAATAAAAAACCTTACCTTGAATTGAGGATGGAATTCAAGTTAACCCCACCAACGATCCACTCTAGTAGACTTGAAGAGAACTTCCCCATGAGTGTCGTGGCGGCTTTAGATCGTCGATTTGGCGAAGAATGGACCTAGAATCTTAGAGAGAAGAGAGGAAAACCGAAGAGGAGAGAGAAAATAAAATTTTCTTGAACAATTTACTCTGAAATATGAGTTTAGGATTATTTATACACTGGCCTTCGTCAACGAGGCCACAAAGGAAGTTCGTCGATGAATGCTCATTTCTCATCGATGAAATTCATAGCTGAAAATAGCCTCTCAGTAATTCCTCATCGACGAGACACGTGTCCCCATTGATGATCCTAATAAGCCACTTTGTCGACGAGGACCTGTTGTGACCCTTTTTCAGTGTCCCTCCTCTCCTTCCATTATTATTTAATTCATATAATTCACCGAGTCTTTACAATCGTGGTCTCCCTTCTTTCAAGATCTAACTGTCATCATATTTTTGATAACCCATTTGTTTGAGGGTTGTGGAGGTAAAAAGGTCATACCGAGTCCTTTTGATGAATAGGTTTGACGGAGTGGTAATACTAAGAGTGGCAAAGATAACATTGAGAGCACCACTATATGGAAGGGTGACTCGATTTGCTTCCAACATTGCCTGCATCCATTTCATAATTAGGCTAGCTAAGTCAAGCTCCTTCCCTTTCAGCAAGCACTATAACACGAAACAATCGACATAAGAAATATGATCATATGTATAAACATGTGGTAGGATGTTATTGGTGATGATCTTGTGAAATATTTGTGTTTTCAAATTTAGTTTTTTGTAGATAGGGGCTTGCCCAAATTAAATAGGTCCATTCACCATAATTAGTGGCAGAAATTCTTCGAGTGTGAAGCCTTGTTCGAGTATCCATGATTGGGCAAAAGCTAAACATTCAAATTTGATAGGAATGGTGTATGCCCAAGAGGGGGGCGGGTCAATTGGGTATTTAAAAATTTCTTCCTAGGTTGACTTCAAATCACAATTAGTATAGTGCAACTTAGGGTCTTTCTAAGCATTCACCAATTTCACGGGTATTAAGAATATGTGAATATTTAAACCGTGCACACTAAATTTAAACATAAACATGCACGTGTTGTAATGTAAAGAGTATAGGGAAGAGAAAGAACATCGAATTTGTTATCAAGGTTCAGCCAAACAAGCCTATGTCCTCGCCTGAACCTAGCAGCCCAAGGATTCACTGAGTGCTCACTTTAACCAGGCGGAGTGACGCAACTTACACTATCCTTATGAGGCAGACACTTCCTAACTCAAATTACGGGGTTGAGCCATAACCAATAGACCTTATAGGACGGTTCTCCTAACTGGGTCTGAACCAATTCTAGACTTTCTTAACCGGGCCTAAGTCTATCTAGGACTCTTAACAGGGTGAGTCTCCCTGTTCAAGCCACGCCTCAAGAAAAAGAAGCCTTTGAAGTAGAAATATATTAGTGGATATATGCTCCAAGCTTCTTTTAATAACTCACAATATTTTCTCCCAAAAAGAATTTTCAAAGTGAAACAGTAGGAGAAATATGAAATTTAATGCACAAAGGGTGGTATGAAAAATGAGGGGGAAATAAAGAATGTGTAGATAATGTTCTTAAGATATCTCTCCTTAATTTTTCAAGGGTCTTTGGTGTATTCTCAAGAGGGAGGGGGGGGAATTGGGTATTTAAAATTTTGTCCTACCTAAGTTCATCCAAATCAGTAGTATTACGCAACCTAGGTTCTATCGATGCAGTTATAAACCCAATCAATACATGTACAACATACATTGAATCAAGCATACAACATACATTTTCTAAAAATAAAAGTGCGAAAAATAAATTTTGAAAATATAAAGTACACGCATGATATGTTTTCGGGGTTCAGCCAACTATGCCTACGTCCCCGCCTCTATCTCACAAGCCTGAGGATTCTAATAAAACTCACTTAATGGGTGGAGCAACACTGGTTACAACCAGGTCAATTCATAGGGCTGACCTCAACCTACACCTTACCAGGATGGTACACCTTACTTTCCTAACCGGGTTTAAGCCAATCCGGGACTATTTAGTGGGGCTAGTCTCCCTCTTCAAGCCCACGTCTAGAATACAACGAATACAATACAAACCAAACTAGGTACAGTATAATCAATGCACACCAAACATGTAGGAATTATAAGCTCGGTGCTCTTTGTGTGCAATCAACACTCAAAGTTATGTCTATAAACAATCAAGCATAAAAGTGTTCTAACGAGCTATTTCTTTGAAACTAGATATAAAAAATCTTAATACTAGATTAGGGTTTCAAAGATACTGATCAAATATTCAAACTTACTCAAAATATTTTCCTTCAATGAAATAATCATAAGAGTAGTTTGAAGTATATAGTTTGTAAAACTTTTTGCATGCAAAAGATTACTACTATAGGAATCTTTGCAATGACAATGCAAAGATCGTCAAGCTACTAAGTTTTTCCCAACACCATATTTATCAAATTAAATCTGTGGGATAACTCTTGCTTAACTCCCTAAAATCAATAACAATCAATTAAACAAAATAGTTGGAGTATTAAGCAATCTACAATAAAGTAATAACACAAGATAAACTCTCACAATACTTTGGATGATCAAGAAAATGGATATATGAGAGTATTTGTGCAGTGGAATAGGCAAAATAAGCTTTTTATTTTTTAGAGGATTTTTTAGTAATGATTTTCTTAATCTCCTACTAATCCACACAAATGAGGCCCTATATATAGACGCAGGCTAAAGTATAACCATTAGGGACATAGGGGTCATTATTAGAAATATTTTAAAAACAATAAGGAAAATTAACCCCATTTAATTAGCCTTAACACCGGTAAAAAATAAGCAACCCGAGAGGTTTTAGGTGGCTGAACCTTAGTTTGGTCGCCTGAATAGACTCATCTCAAAAAGCTATTTTTAAACATTTAGGTGTTCGAGTCAAGGTTCTATTGGCTGAACCAAGGCGATTTTCCTACTGCCCGCGGTTTGGGTGCCTAGTCTAATATTCGGTTAATCGAACTCACAAGTTCGGTCACCCGAGGCCATTTTGAACGCAAAGGTTCGGGTGCCCAGGTTGGTGAAAAGTACCCTGACACATGTTCGTTCGATCGAGGAAGATACGTGCAATTTGGTTTGGTCTACCAAACATAAGTCAACATGTTGACTTGTCCATGGTTCTGTTGCCTGAGGTGTTTTGAACGTCGTACATTCAGTCGTCCAACCACTCACGGAATTTGGCATTTATGTTCATTTTTACTTCAATTAAATCCTCTGACCACTCACGGAATTAGTCATGTTAAATCTACTTCTATTCCTGTTGCACAGCATGTTAAATTGTCTAGAAAATAATGTTCTAAAACTGAAGATGAGTCACTGTTTATGAATAGAATACACTATGCAAGTATGGTTGGTAGTGTAATGTATGCTATGGTATGTTCTAGACTTGATCTATCTTATGCTGTAAGTCAAGTGAGTAGATTTATGAGCAAACCTGGAAAACCACATTGGCATGCTTTGAAACAAATTTTTCAATACTTGTCTGGAACAAAACAGCAAGGATTAATATTTGGTAAAAAGGATATCAACTGTGAAATAGAATTAAAAGGATATGTAGATTCTGACTATGCTAGAAATCTAGATACCAGGAAGTCTTTGTCTGGTATGGTCTTTTCTTTTTTAGGTAGTGCTATTAGTTGGAAATCTCACATGCAGTCGGTGGTAGCCTTGACTACTACGGAGGCTGAATATATTTCCATGACTGAAGCCTTTAAGGAGGCTATATGGATAAAAGGACTATGCCTAGAGTTAGGAATGTATATGGAACCATTACAATTTATTGTGACAATCAAAGCACTATTCATTTGGCTAGGAATCATGTTTATCATGATAGGTGCAAACATATAGATGTTAGGCTGCATTTTGTGAGAGATATTATTTGTAGTGGAGAAATAGAAGTAAGAAAAATTCCAACGGAGGATCATCCTTCGGATATGATAACTAAAGTAGTACCTAAATCCAAGTTTGAACATTGTTCGAACTTGGTTAACCTTGGAAGATTCTAGTGTCTGTTTTGCAGGAACCGCCATAGGAGGTGCAAGGGTTACAAGCTTGGCAAGGTGGAGAATTGTTGGAGTGTCAAGCTTCACTGAAGGAAATCCAAGCCATTCGTTTCATTGGAGAGATCCAATAGCTACAGTTTTTTTTATTGTTAATGGAGGGGCATGGATGTAATTTGTTCTTTTTCTTGTTGTGAATAAAAGAAACAAAAAGCGGCAGAGGGGCGGAGAGGGCCTTCTGAATTTATGTTTGCAGCTTCAAACACCACAGCGTAAAAAAAGGTCTTCCTCCACTAGCCGCAAGAGAGCACTTGGAGAACCAAGAATAGATTGTAGCGTGCCTTTCTAGAGAGAACAGCACCGCACGCGAGATAGAGCCTTCAGCCACACGGGAGAGTGAGGGTTTTATTCTTCTTATCAGCCGCGAGTCTTCAGCAGCAGCGCAAGAGTGTGAGGAGCGCGCGCTAGAGGGAGATGGCAGGAGGTGCGTGTTCAGCATTGGGGATCTATAGCGGAGGTGCATGCTCATGTAAAGTGGAGGTAATGCACAAGTTTAGTTTCTTGGGAGGGTTTTCTTTTAGGGAAATCAGGGAGGAATATAGGGAGAAACCTAGGGTTCTTCGCAGGTGCGGAGGGGGGATTTCTCGGATTATTCTTGGGCTGATTTCCAGAGGACATTGGTAAGCCAAGAAAGGGCAAATCTGTGTATGTATATTTATTTCCACCAATTTAATATAGTGTCTCCAGAGGTGAGTTTCTGCCGTGGATGTAGGCCAATTCTTGGGCCGAACCACGTAAATGTGTTCTTGCGATTGTGTGATTGGCATATTCATATTTTGCTGGATTTATTGAGGCTTTGCTGAATATTGGATTGGTGAATATATATTTTTCTTGATCAGGCTTAGCACACACACACACGTCAAAATAAACAGGTTTAAGTTTAGGTGTGATTGTGGTTGATGCTTGGACAAAATCAGATTGTTATTGTGGTTTATTTGGAATTAATTAAAATTTGAAAATAGAATTAGCAATCAGCTGAATTACAAGCAAAAAAAAAAAAATCACAGTTGATCATATGGAGACAATATTCGCACTTAATCATGCTTACTCAAAACACTATGGAAACATTCAATGTAATCAAATATTGACACTATATGTTGGAGTAATCAAAAGGCTTATTATATTTGAAATTAGGATAATTCTCAACTAATTACTGGCTTGACTCTCAAGGTCTCCAGCGGAGTCACCAAGTTGTCGCAACGTTCTTGAGGAGAACTGGATAAGGTGGTTTTAAAATATGTTCATGGAAAACAAGGTGTGATGGAGTAGCCACCACCCTTTTAGAGTGTGGTTAGAACACTAGATTACAACCTAATTAAGGGTAGAATCGGTCTGTCTTACCAGAGTCGGGTTCGGGAGTTCGGTTATACGAGGGGAAGGTATTAGCAGCCCCTACATGACCGTCCTACAGACGGTACCTAATTATTCAAAAATTATCCCACAAAATAAATTTAATAAGCCTTCAAAATTATGCCCTTTCAAAAATTGTGAATAAATGCACAAAATAAATACCATATAAGTATTTCCTCATAACCAGGGTATACCATACTCAGAAGAGTTCATGCCTCCCTTTTGAAATCAATGGCATGAAAATTGAGAAAATATTGTACAAAATAAACTCCCCACATTTTGAAATTTCGTAGGGTTTTCTAAGTATGAAAATAATATTCCAGGAGGTTTTGTGATTTATTTGCAACAAAAATGATTTTCAAGTCTCAAAATGTTTTTCCTAAATGTTTCTCTATTTTTCTGAATTTTTTTGTAATTTTTCATATTTTTCTGCATTTTGAAATTAAAAAAAAAAAAAAAGACAATTAAAGCAAAATAATGAAAATCAAGTCCAAAATGTTTTTTTGAATTTTTCCTAATTTTCTCTAAATTTATGTGGTTTTCTAAGATTCTTTTTGTGTGACTTTTTTCAAACACAAAAGAAATTTTCTAGCCTAGAAATGTTTTGTAAGATTTTTGTAGTTTTTCTCTATTTTTTATGATTTTTTAAAGTACCAAAAATAATTTTCTAACCTCAAAATATTTTTTAGAATTTTTCGGTAATTTTTCTAAATTTTTTGTAGATTTTTGTGAATTTATTAAGTATTTAAAAATTTTAAAATAAATAATAATAATAAATGAAAAAAAAAATCGGTGGGAGATCGGTTTGGGGGGAGAAGATCGGTTAAAGGTTGACTGGTTCAGAGGGAAACCTATTTGAGGCTGGGTGAGGGCCAGATCTGTCACATGTCAGCATCTAATCGACTGGCAATATACGGGTTTTGTTAGCTTTACTGTAATCCCAAGAGGGGGGTGAAATTGGTATTTTAAAAGTTTCTTTTAGGTCAATTATCCAGCAACAGTACTACACAACCCTAGGGTCAATCTAGTGTAGATATAAAATGAATCAATATATTCAGGTGAAATTAAATTACGCAAGTAAACAAAATACGCATGCACAGAAAAGTAAGAAAAGAAAGATAACACCAAATATGTTATTGAGGTTTAGAAAATGTACCTAGGTCCCCGCCTTGGCTCACAAGCACAAGGATTCCACTAAGGCTCACTTCACAGGTGGAGCAATACTAAAATACAACCAGGTCAAATTAACACAGGACTAACCTCAATCATTACAACCAATCCTTCCGGGTTGGATTAACGACCCCTCAAGCCACGCCTAGAATACAACCAAATCACAATACAAGATATGTACAAAATATATGCTTCTTAGACTAGCAGATTTGTGCGAGTATGAATCAATGCACATCAATAATGTAAGAACTATAAGCTCAATGCTATATGTGTACAATCAACACTCAATATAATGTCTATATTCAATCAAGCACAAGAGTGTATTAACAAGCTAATCTTTGAAACAATATATAGATGTGAATCTCAATAATAGTTTAGGGTTTCAAAGATTTTCACCAAGAGTAATAAAAATATCTCTAAAATATTTTCTCAATATTCAAGCACAAAAGATATTCAAAAAATGAGTTTGTGAAAATATTTTTTTCACACTCAAAAACACAAGCTAAAGTGTCTTGCAATTCAAATGCCAAGACCCACAAGCTTTAAGTTTTCCCACACAAAAGATTTATTAAATTAAATATGGGGGAAAACTTATGCCTAACTCTCAATCCAAAAATCAAACATATACTAAACAAATGAGAGTTTCTAGAAAATAGGAATAATGAATAATCACTCAAGGTACTCTCACAAGGATTGATATAGCAAAGGAGTAATAGTATGAGAGTGTGTGAGCTTTTTGTTTGAAAAGGGTCTTTTAAAAATACGGAGAATATTTTTGTTAATCAAAATGCTAATTACTCTTAATCTAAGCAAATGAACTCATATTTATAGATTTCACCAAAATTATAACCATTGGGAATGCCAAGGGAATTATTAAAATTGTTTTAATTGAGATTTAAAAAATTAACCCTATTTAACCCCAATTAACTACGGTAAAATTTAGGCCAACCTGAGAGTTTTCGGTCAACCGAGCCCGAACAGACACATAAGAAATAGGCAATTTTGAACATCGGATGCTTGAAAAATGGTTCAGGTGGCTAAACAAGGCGGTTTTCCAAACTGTTCACGGTTCGGTCGCCCGTGTTTTTGGAAAAGGTCAGGGTACGAGTTCAATTGACCGTGAACACTCAGTTCATTTGGGTTCGGTCGCCTGAAGTTAGGTCAACTATTTGACCAGCCTATGTTTGGTTGACCAAGGCAATTAAATTGCCTGGTGTGGTCGCCCGAGGCCTATACAATTTTAGTACCTAAGAGAATATGTTTCCTCTAACTGCATATTTGAAAGTGGAGACTTATTCTAAGTGTTTATGCAAGGTCCTAGGGTCTTTCTAAGGTCTTTAAGCTTATCAATTCCTACATGCATGATATGCATTAATTATTACAGACCATTCTAAATTAAATATTACATGCCTAAATCGAAGAGAATATAAATTACAAAGAAACTAAATATTTTGGATCTTTATCTTCTTCAAGTCACCTCCTGCCATCATATAATCTTGCCAATATGATCCTACACACAAACTTTGACAGAGATTAAATACCGGAGTATTTGTTATAATCAAAATAGGGTATGACCAATAAGGTCAACATTCTCCCCCTTTTTTATGATGACAAATACATCTTGCGAAATTTGGTACAGCCAAGAAGGGCTCCCCCCTGACAATATGCATAATGAGAATTTTAAAGATTTAAAAATACAGACATTTATTCCCCATTTACCCCAAGTGCCCAATTTTTCCCCTTCTCCCCATTTTGGCAACAACAAAAAGTGTCATGATAAATTTTAAGCATATAGACAAGACATTTAGTAAGAATCATTTAAATACAAGATATGGTTTGGAAATAGTTTTAGAAAATTCGGCAGCATGCCGTTCGAAAATAAAGCATTTCCCAAAAAAATATGAGCATAGAAATGACGTGATTGAGTTCAAATTGACAAGCATTCACTATAAACAACTCAAACAGTCTAGTATGGAGCAAAACAAAAAACATAAGTATAGATTGCAACATACAAGAGATATGATAGCCATGTATTGCAAACCACAAAGAAATCCACAAGGTATAAAGGCAATGATACATTTATTAAAGTTTTCAGAGCCATATATTTCTATGTTGAGTAGCTCCCCCTAAGTTTGTGCACTCTATCAATTTTATATATGGCCTCTCTACTATGCATCAGACCTAGCTCACGTCTAATTTTTATGGACCTATCTTCCTGAAGAGGTTTGGTGAAAATATTAGCCCACTGTTTATTTGTGCACACAAACTTAAAAACCACATCCCCTTTCTGCACATGATCATGAATGAAATGATGTCTAATCTCAATATATTTGGTTTGTGAATATGATATTGGATTTTTAGATATATTAATTGTACTAGTATTATGACATTTAATTGGAACCGTATCATAGTGCAATCCAAAATCCATAAGTTGTTGCTTCATGTAAAGCATTTGAACACGACAACTTCCAACCACAATATATTCTACCTTGGCTTTGGATAAGGCAACTGAGTTCTGTTTCTTGGAGAACCAAGAAACCAGAGATTGTCCTAAATAGTGACAAATGCTACTAGTACTTTTTCTATGCACCTTACTACTAGCAAAGTCAGCATCAGTGTAGCTAACAATCTTAAATGTCATATGCTTAGGGTAACATAAGCCTAATTATATAGTCCTATGTACCTAAGTATTCTTTTCACAGCTAACAAATGAGACTCCTTAGGAGCGGCCTGAAGCTTAGCACACATACACACACTAAACATGATATCAGGTCGACTATTTGTAAGGTATAGGAGATTACCAATCATGCCACAATATAGTTTCACATCAACAGGGATGTCTTGCTCATCTTTATCAAGTTTTTTGGAAGAGCTCACAGGAGTTCCCAAAATTTTACCATCTTCCATACTAAATTTCTTGAGCAAGTCCCTAACATATTTAGACTGGCATATGAAAGTCTTATATTTAGCTTGTTTAATTTGTAGTCATAAGAAGAAACTCAGTTCACCAATCATGCTCATTTCAAATTCACTTTGCATGCACTTGGCAAATTCATTACATATAGTTCATCATTAGTAGCTCCAAATATAATATCATCTACATAAATTTGCACAAGGAGCATATGATCATTTCTAGAGTTAATGAAAAGTGTATTATCAATTTTGCCCCTAGTGAAACCATTTTCTATAAGAAAACCACTAAGGCTCTCATACCAAGCTCTAGGAGCTTGTTTTAATCCGCATAAGGCTTTGGACAGTTGGTATACATGATCAAGATATTTATGATTTTCAAAACCGGGAGGTTGTTCCACATAGACTTCTTCATTTATATAGCCATTTAGAAAGACGCTTTTAACATCCATTTGATACATTTTAAAGTTGTTAAAAGTGACATAAGCAAGAAACATACGAATGGCTTCCATTCTAGCTACAGGAGCGTAGGTTTTTTCAATGTCTATCCCTTCTTCCTGATTATATCCCAAGGCAACTAGTCTAGCTTTGTTCCTAGTTACTACCTCATTTTCGTCCTTTTTGTTTCTATACACCCTATTAGTTCCAATAGTAGTATGATCATCGAGCCTAGGAACTAGGGTCCAAACTTTGCCTCTTTCAAATTGGTTAAACTCTTCTTGCATAGGCATTACCCATGATTCATCTTCTATGGCTTCTTTAATATTTTTGGGTTCTTTAAGAAACAAAAATGCAAAATGACTTATTAGGTTTCTTAAGGAAGACTCTATGGCCACGCCACGAGAGGATTCACCTATAATGATCTATAGGACGGTTCCTAATGAATTTCCAATCTCTAGGCAACTCTTGAAACTCGTTTTCAGCTTTATTTCCTTCAATTGATTTACCACTTATTTTAGAATATTTGTCCTCATTATTTTCAATAGATTACTTATCTAACCCTTTTCTAATATCAATATCATCTTCATCATCTCTTTTAGAAAATAGATTAGATTCATCAAAGACAATATGAATAGATTCAATAACAGTTAATGTTCTCTTATTAAATACTCTATATGCTCTACTGTTAAGTGAATATCCTAGGAAAATACCTTCATCAAATTTAGAGTCAAATTTTCCTAAGTGTTCATTGTCTTTAAGTACAAAACATTTACAACCAAAGATATGGAAATAGGAAATGTTAGGTCTATTACTGTTCAACAATTCATATGGAGTCTTATTAAGTGAGGGCCTGATTAACACTCTATTCATGACATAACATACAATACTCACAGCTTCGGCCTAGAAATATTTGGGTAATTATGTTCATTTAGTATTGTCCTACCCATTTCTTGCAAGGACCCATTCTTTCTTTATATAACTCCATTTTGTCGTGGCTTCCTAGGTGCAGAAAAATTATGTGAAATTCCCTCTCGATCACAATAGTTTTCTATCCTCATTTTCCAATTCAGTTCCCCTATCACTTCTTATGTGTGTGATTTTATAACCTTTTTCATTCTGAATTCTTCTACATAGTTTAGTGAATTGATCACATGATTCATCTTTATGAGAGAGAAACAACACCCATGTGAACCTAGAATAATTATCCACAATAACAAAAGCATACAATTTTCCACCTAGACTTTGAGCTTGATTAGGACCAAATAAATCTAAGTGTAGCATTTCATGTGGTCTAGTGGTAGATATGAATTTCCTATTATTAAAACTTGATTTAGTTTGCTTACCCATTTGATATGCATCACAAATTTTATCTTTTAAAAAATGTGTTTTTGATAAGCCTTTAACTAAGTCATTTTTCACAAGTTTGGACAAAAGATCCATGCTAGCATCTCCTAAACGTCTATGCCACAACCAACTAGCTTCATTAATTGCAGAAAAACATGTAACTTGTTGAGAAGCTAAATTATCAAAACTAGTGGTGTATACATTTTCATGACTTCCAGTAACAAAAAGTACTTTGTTATCATATTTACTCTCAACAATGCATTTATCATTTTCAAAAGATACTTTATACCCTTTATCACACAACTGGCTAATACTTAACATATTATATTTCAAACCATCAACAAGTAATACATTATAAATAACCAGGGAAGGATCCTTACCAATCTTACCTACACCAATAATTCGGCACTTTTCATTGTCCCGAAATGTCATGAACCCTCCATCTTTGGGAGTAATGGATGCAAACTTGGCCTTGTCGCCAATCATATCCCGTGAGCAACTGCTATCCAAGTACCACTTGTCTTTGGATGAGGACAGCATTAAGCACACCTGCAAGAAAATCTAAGTAACTGAAGTTGGTCCCCAAATTCTATTGGGTCCATAGGGTTAGTACTTGATTCACCCTTGACTCTCCACACCCTTTTAATTCTTACATGTCTATTTCTAAGTTGACGATCAAACTAAATATGACCAATTTGTTTGCATTTAAAACACATCATTCGATACCGAGAATCTTTAGGTGGAATTTGGGATTTTGATTTTTGAGTAAAATGTCCCAAATAAAGATCAGGCCATTTCACATTTTCAATACCATTAAATCCAAGACCTTCTTTGGTAAGAGAGTTTTTTTAGTCCTAAGAAGTTTTTCAAAATTTTTTTGGCCCTTAGTAAATTTATAAACAATTTTGGAGCTATGCTCCAATTTTCTCTCAAACTCAATAATTTTCAAATATTTTTCTTTAAGAATCGAAGCATGAGAATTCTTCGCAATTTCAAAAAGTTTTGACCAATTTTCACATTTCTTTTTCAAAACATCATTTTCCTTGGTCATTTTGTGCAGTAATTTAGATACACGAATATATTCATATTGCAATTCTTTACATGTAGGCATGCTATTAGAATCACAATCATCAGAAGAATAATATGAAGACAACAAGCAAGAAGACAATACCTCATCATCCCGTGCCATCAAGCACAAGTTGGCAATCTTAGAGTTGCTGCAATCTAAATCTGAATTGCTATTTTTTTGTCCATCCCACAAGGTGTCTTCTTTCATAACTTTCTTCTTTTTGCTAGACACCTTTTTCAGCAATGGGCAATCATGTTTAATATGCCCAACCTTGTTGCAATTATAGCATGTGGGAGCGTTTGATTTTTATTTTCTTTTACTAGGCTCTCCCTTCTCAGATACTGAATCTCTAAACTTTCTATATGACATACAATTTTTTCTAATGAATCTACTGAGCTTCTAATAAGCATAGCCATGTCATCTCCAGATTCAGGTTAATTTCACTCCATAGATGTATTAGTAGAAGTTTTTAATGTAGTCACTTTTCTCATTTTATTGTGCTCATTCAGTCTCTCATAAATAGCTAACTCATAGGTGATAAGTGAACCTATCAGTTCATCTAGTGACATAGCCTTAAGGTCTCTATCCTTAGATATGGTCATAGCCTTTGCTTCCCAAACAGGAGGCAAACCTCTAAGGATTTGTCCTATCAATTCATACGTGGGATAGGTCTTACCTAATGCATGCAGTGAATTAATAATGTGCATGAAGCAAGTGTACATTATTAACCTTATGGGTCACTCCCAGTTTTGATAATGTCAAATACTCTTGGTATTTAATGTCTATAAAATTTGTGTACAGGTTCATAATAACAAGATCATTTGATCACATAAGAAGACTTGAAGACTGAAGACCCCTAACACTATTTTCTTATTGTAATTTATATTATTTGGATCTATAATAATAATATAGGGTATATCGGTCTGCAATAATATCTGCATGTCATGCCTGTAGGTATTTGCAAGCTCTCAAAATGACCGTAGATTGACCATAGGGACCGAATGACTTTAGGGCGGTCGACCGATGCCAAGTTTTTGGGTGTACTTGAAAAGACCCTAGGTTCCTACACATTGTGCACAAAGTCCCCATAATCACTTATATTATCAGGAGAAAGAATTGAAATTATATCGGACAAAATAGGCAAATATGTGAGAGGTCGGGAGACCAAAACCCTAAAGTTCAAAACTCTTCAGGCGCCCAAACTGCTGGAAAGTCAGTAGTTTAATCTTGGTTTGGGCTACCGAACCAAAATGAACGCATCACCCTCAGGTGCCCAAACCCTTTGAAAAATACATTTCACCAACTCGGACTGCCAAGCATTTTAGTTCAAATAGGCCCCGGGAGGCTGAACAAGTGCGTTAGGGCTGCCGAACCTAGGACCGAGCAGCTGAACTTACGAACAAATGTTTCTAACTTTTCTTTGGGCTATCGAACCTACATTCGGGCTGCTAAACCATTTTAAGGACTTCTAAGAATGTGTCTGTTCGAGCGACCAAACCTCGATTCAGCCACCCGAACCGTGTTGAGTTAAAATTATTTTAACCAAGGTAAAACTGAGTTAATTTGGGTTAACAGTGCTTAAGCATTTTGAAACTTTTTAATAATACCCAATAGGTCCTAAACGGTTATATTTTTTCCCCTGCCTATAAATATGAGTTCATTTGTGAGGATTAGTGGGAGATTAGCCAAAAATAATTAGCAAAAATCCTCTCTATCTCAAATACCATTTTTCTCCAAATACTCTCAAATTTCTATTCCCTTGATACATTTTAGTATTGTGAGAGTATATTGATTGTGCTAGTGTATATTAGGTTGTTCATACTCTCATTGCTTTGCTTAGTTGATTGGTATTGATTTTGAGGGGGTCAAGCAAGATTTTCCTATAAATTTCACTTAATAAATCTTGTGTTGGGAAAAACCTAGTAGCTTAAGGATCTTTGCATCGTCATTGCAAAGATTCCTATAGCTTGATTTTGTTGTGCAAAAACATTTTTCTACAAGCTATATTATTCTTTCAAGCAACTGTTGAGCATATTACATTGAAGAAAATGTTTTCAGTTGTTTTGAATATTTGCAGCATCTTTGAAACCCTGACTATTATTGAGATCTGATATATATTGTTTCAAAGAAATAGCTTGATTAGAAAACTCTTAAGAATATTAACGATCATACCTTGTTGAGTATAGCTTGCACAAAAATACACATCACTGAACTTACATTTACCTACATTGTTGATGTATATGTCATTGCGCGTATTGGATACACATCTGTTTTACATTAAAGCATAATTACTGTACCATTTGAGTGAACATATTGTTGTATTTCCAGGCGTGGCTTGAGGGGGCGGTAATCCATCCCGGTAAGGATTGTGTTAAGGTTGGGGCCAGCCCTGTAAATTTAACCTAGGGCCTTCTCCACCCTGCAAGGAGAGTTTGTAAAGGTTGAGGTTAGCCCTATGCTAATTGACCTAGTTGTATTAGGTGCCGCTCCACCTGTTAAGTGAGTCATTAGTGGAATCCTCGGGCTTGCAAGCTAGAGGCGGGGACATAGGCACAGTTGGTCGAACCCTGATAACATTTCTTGTGCATGCTTTTAATTTCTGCATTTTAAATTCCAGCACATGAATGTTTATATTTTACTAATATGAATGATTGGGTTTATATTTGTGTAGATAAACCCTAGGTTGAGTAATAAAGCTGTTAAACTGATTGACTTAGGAAGGAATTTTTAAATACCCAATTCAGCCCCCTATTAGGAATACACCGAAGCTAACATAAATGCTTTAAATGAAATCACCAGTATTCATTCTAAATGCTTCATACTCACTGGTCAACATGTCTATCCTACTATCCTTAGCGACTCTAGTACCCTCATAGGTGACCTCTAACTTATCTCAAATTTCCTTAGTAGAAGAACATGCCATAACTCTGTTACATTCATTAACATCTAGTCTGCAATAAAGATTATTCATGGCAGTAACATTTATACTAACAACTTTCATATCCTAGTCATTACATTCATATTCATTCTTAGGAACTTTAATTTCACCTTTAGTTTTCATGGGAACATAGTTTCCCTTAGAGACAACTCTCCACACTTTCCAATCAATATTCTGAAGGTGAATACAAATTGTTTGTTTCCAGAAGGTGTAATTGACACTACTAAAAATAGGAAGACGTTTGGAAGAGGGTCCCTCGGGGAAAGGAATTATAGTGTTATGAGCCATCTAGATCTTTTGCAGAAAAACGGTTAAGTCTAAGCTACTAGGCTCTGACACCAATTGTTAGCTTTACTATAATCCCAAGAGGGGGGTGAATTGGTAATTTAAAAATTTCTCTCCTAGGTCAATTATCGAGCAGTAGTATTACACAACCCTAGGGTCAATCTAGTGCAGATATAAAATAAATCAATATATTCAGCTAAAATTAAATTACACAAGTAAACAAAATACGCATGCATAGAAAACCAAGTAAAGAGAGATAACAGTAAATATGTTATCGAGGTTCAGAAAATGTGCTTATGTCCCCACCTTGGCTCACAAGCACAAGGATTCCACTAAGGCTCACTTCACAGGTGGAGTGGCACTGAAATACCACCAAGTCAAATTAATACAAGGCTAACCTCAACTTTTACAACCAATCCTTCCAGGCTGGATTAACTTCCCTTCAGGCCACGCCTAGAATACAACAAAATTAATAGTTGGTTTTGGGAGAGTTTTGATTTAGTTATTGTAATATCTTAGAATCGTATATGTAACCATGGTATTCCTTCGCCATAAGTGAGGGTAATTAATAAAATTTTTGCATTTTTCTCTAAGGTTGGTGCAAATGAAAGATGACAACTTCGAGGACAAAATTTTTTTAAGGAGGGGAGAATGTAGCGACCCGAAAAAAGGGAATAATGAGAAAAACAAAGAAAGAGAAGATTTTGTTTTGGGGTAGACAAAACCGTCGACGGTTTGGTAGGGGAAGCAGAAAACCGTTGACGATTTTGTACTTACCGCAGTTCAGTAACGGTAAATCAGTGAAAACAGCTTGGTTAAAAGACCAAACCGTCAACGATTTCCCTTGCGCCAACAACCCTATATAAAGGGGTTAAGTGATTTTATTTGTTTAAAAATAAAATCTCTCTATTTCTCCCTCTTAGGGTTGCCACCAGCTCTCTCTCTCTCTCTCTCTCTCATCATTTTCTCACCTAATTTAAGCCCAAATCGAAGAAGGAACTTCATTTCAGGATCCTGGGCGCAAATTAAGCAAAGTAGTTTTGAGAATCAGGCATTTCAGACACCACTCCAAAACCAGGGTAAGGAGATTATTTTTGAAATTTTAGCTAGTTATTGGTAATATGTCGGTCTAGGTATGTTGAATGACCGTTATTCTGGGGTTAAGTTGATTGAATTGGGGTTTATGGAAATAGGCTTTGTGCAGACGTTGCAGGCATAATATTAGATTCTCTGCAAGCATAGCTCCAAGAAACAAGTAAAGGAATAGATTGTGTCAGGTTTTTTCAAAAAGTTCACTATTTAAAATATAGTATTTGATTTAGAAATTATATATATGAATTATTTGGACATTTAGACTTATGGAAATAGATTTAATATTATTTCTTCTAAAAATATAATCTTCCCAGATAGTCAGCATAATATAGAATAGTTCTCACTTGTGTGGCAAGAGTATAAATACTTTATTGCAGATATTAACATGTCAGATTATTTTATGGTTACACGGAATAACCATGTTTTTATAACAATTTTTTAGAAAATCTACAAACAGTACAAAACTTATGATATTTTTAGTATATTATGATAATTCAGCTCACCCAGATGCCATGATATTTCAGCCGGCCTAGATGCCGTGATAATTTAGCCAACCAAGATGCTGCGATAATTCAGTCAACCCAGATGTCATGATATTTCAGCCAGCTCAGATGCCGTGATATTTCAGCCAACCCAGATGTCGTGATATTTTAGCTGGCCCAAATGCCATGATATTTCAGCTGGCCTAGATGTCGTGATTAGATATATTTATAATAGTTTATTCAAAAACATTATTATGACAGATTTTAAACAAAACCATGAAACAGTTATATTACAATTATTTATGAAATGTACTATATGTTAACAGAACCCAGATGGCTTAGTTTAGTTTCAGAGCATGGAACCATAGCTATCAGCTGAAATTAGTGCCACCACACGTCTTAGATAGAGTGTTGATGCGTGAATAGTCGATTGAGCCCATTGTAGTAGTGTGCCCCCCTCGCTATCCGAACTAGCCTGGCAGGCCAATCGTACATACACACAAGTCAGTTTTGGCTTAGCATGGTCGGCCAACCATTCCTAGGTCTCACCTATGAGCTGCACAACCCAATTATGTGGGGGTAATACATGATATCAGCTAGTTATCCATCTAGGGGATAATTTCTATATTATACAGATATAGCATATTATTTATATGCATATAGAAATTTCAGTACTATATAGATATAGCAGACGATTTATATGCAAATAGATATTTATTATGACACATATGTTTATGTTGAAATATGATTTTCTTCAGGTTTATACAGAACAAATTTACTTGATTTGTCAGACGCAGTAAATTATGTACAGTACATGTTTATAACACAATAGGCTTTGATGGAAGGAGAAGTCTATATATATATTGTAGCTCGGTCGACCAGAAGTAGATATGGTCGACCGATGACTGAAGTTCTCCATGCACCGACAATGTTCGGTCGATCAGGGAGAATTTGAACTGAGATGGTCGGTCAACCGAGAGGGAATACTGTATCCATGTTCGATTGACCAAGGGAAAAACGAAACTTTCGGTCGACTGTGAGGAATATGTTCACTTAGGGTCGGTCGATCAGAAAGGTTAAAGTCAGCGTGTTTTGGTCGACGGGGAGACTTTACTCATACAATGCTCAATCGACCGAGCATAGTGAATTTTCCTGATTTTTCTTCATTTTGAGCCAAAGTTCTCCCTTAGTCCAGATTTGATATATTGCAACATAAACATGATTCTTAGGGATTCTCAGTGATGAGATTTTGCACAATTGAGGTACGTACCAAGATTTGACTTATTGAGCGTAGATTACTTCCCAATTTTGCAATTACTTTGACTGTACTTCCTTTTAAGTCCTAACTATTTTGTCACCAAACACTAAGGAGTATATGACTTTTCTTCAACTATGACCTTTGGTGATTGGAGATTATCCTTCAGAAATGATGACATAGATGAGCAAGGATACAAACCGAAAAATGGGTGAAATCTCACCGAGTATGATCGTGGTTTGGTAAGGATTTCCTATGGATGAGATAAACCAAAATTAAAGGATTTTCAATTTAAACTCAAAGGGACCAATTCCCTAGAGGATACCTCTAATTTGGTTATAGCTATGAGAAGCACTCAATATATTTATTGGTCATTTATGATCAATAGTGCTTTAAGCCTAGAGTGATGATTTGATTTCGATTTAGGCTTTTCATATTCAAAAGTGAGTTTAGGGTATGGTGATATAAGATATAAGATGGAACCCTAACACTTAATTTTGTGCAATGGACAACTGTTGCTTAACTTTATGATTTTCATGTTGGCATGGGTTAAGCATTTAGAATTAAGTACTAGGCATAGATGCCATGTCCATTAGGAAGTGTATGAAGAGTCTTAGTATAACAAGATAATTTAGTGAGTTTGTATACTAAGAATTTCATTTTAAACAACTATCACTTCCCAAGCCTACAGTCATCACAACCCCATAAACCTAAGCCTAGGATCTAAGGAAACATTTAGAACAGTAATACTAATTTAAATCCATTTTTCCTTAGGACCTACGGGGTTTGCTTTCATGATTACCCACATCATTTCCTTTTCTAACCCTCTGCACTTCTAAGTGAGCAATTAAACCATATGTGCCCCCACAATTTTGCAAAATAAGCATGTACTGAATATACGTAAGGGATTGTGCTTATTTATTCCATTTTTTCTTCAGTGAGGCCAGGTTGTTGGTTCTATGTGAGCAACCTGAACCCTTTTTGAAAAGAGTTTTCTTTCTAGGTCTGAAGTGGTTGTTTAGGTTGTCTTCATCACTTGGGGATTTGAAAAACATTTTAGAATAATTTTTACTTTTTCTTTCTGAGCAAATGATTTTCAAAACCTTCTCCATTTTTCTCCTTTCTGGTGTGGCCCGATATTCCTTCAAATCATTTAAGTGCTTTGCCACCTTTTTATTTTCATTTTTCAAAAACGTTTTCTTCTTTGATATTTCAACTAGAATTCTATGCATTTTAAATGAGGTCTTTTCTAGTTTTCAATATGAAGGCATCTCATCAAATGATTCATCACATGATTTATCAAAATGAAAGATACATGAATCATTGCATTCATTCATACCATCATCATCACAAAAAACATTTGAAGATTCATCATAATATATATTATAGAAATCAACAGATGAATCATCACATGCAATATTAACAGAACTATCATTACGTTCAATAAATTATTCAACATGTGACACAACATAGCATTCAGCACAGGGATCATCAAAAGAGATAGAATGGGAATCATGTACCACATTAACTGTAAATGTAATATACTTATGATTCACCTCCTCCTGATCTTTTGAACTCGGAAGCATTCAGAGGAGTGATCTCTTTCTCTTGGGATTCTTCATATTTCTTTTCTAATTCATCCTAGATTTCTTTTGCAGTCTGACATGCCACAAACTCAACAAAAATATAAGAATCTAGCGCAAGATATAACATGTCCATGGCATTAGAATTAGTCATATTAAAATCATTTTCATTTATTTTTACACATCTTCCTTTACCAATCACAAGTCAGACCCTCCAGTCCATAGATTTCAAAAATATGGTCATTCTAACTTTCCACGTGGTGTAGTCGACGCCACAAAATAATGGAGGACTGGAAAGTGACTGTCCCTCACCGAATGGGGATACGCCAATGTGAGCCATTGCGATCTTTTTTCAAAAACGTTTTAAGTCAAGTGCAATGAGGCTCTGATACCAATTGTTAGAATCGGTGTATTCCTAAAAGGGGGGGTGAATTGGAATTTTAAACTTTTCTCCTAGGTTGAACTAGATGTTAGCTGAATATTACAACCTAGGGTCTTTTTATGCAGTTCCAAATACGGTTCAACTAGATGTTAGTTGAATATTACAACCTAAGGGCTTTTTATGCAGTTCCAAATACACTGATAAATATACTATATAGAAATTTAAATCAAGTGCATCATTCACATAATAACATACACGTGCGGTAAATATGAAGTGCGGAAATATGAACAAACACACAATATGTTATCGGGGTTCGGCCAACTGTGCCCACGTTCTCGCCTCTCACTTGCAAGCCTGAGGATTCCACAAATAGCACACTTAAGGCCTCCGCTGCACCGATTACAACTAGGTCAATTAGCACAGGGCTGACCTCAACCTTAACCAGGTCAATTAGCGGAGCTGACCTCAACCTACACACCTTAACAGGATGACGCACCTAACTTTCCTAACCAGGTCTAAGCCAATCCGAGACTATTCCAGGGCTAGTCTCCCTCTTCAGGCCCATGCCTGGAAATATAACTGATTCACTCAATCAATGAAATGGTACAGTAATTATGCTTTCAAGTAAAGCATATATGTACCCAACTACGCGCAATTACTTACAGCACAATATGATTTAATATGTAAGCTCAGTGTGGTCCAATGTTTCAGCTCTCAAATATATTTTCTATCAGTGTGATGAGTGCGTGAGAGTATCAACAGGAAATCTTTGTATTTCAAGATATTCAATCAATAAGTTCACACAAAGATATCAAGTCTCAAATATTTCAATCAGTAGGATGTCTCAAGCATGTAAATATCAAATAATGTATATGCTTGATTTGCAAAAGATGTGTAATCTTTGTATTTAGCAAATAATATATGAGTGAATGAATATTGCAACAAAGATCACTATTACATAAAAAAATATCTTTTCAAAGTTATATCAAAATAAATCCCATAAGATGTTTGGAAATGTTTTGAAGAGATTTTGCAATCCACAAACAAATACAAACTTCACAAGATATTGCAAAGGATATGCAATACTCAGAAGTTTAATACAAGTCTTCTTAGGAGAGACTTATTAACAAAGTCCCCTAAGAATACTTAGGTTTAGCTCTCAAGAAAATCATATCAAACAATCACCAAACAAGGAGAGCAAACCTTTCAACACAAACACTCAATCAACTTACAAATGATGTAGGCAATAATAGAAGGTAAGTATGAGTGGTTGGGGCTTAGATATGAGTATTATAGGTTTTGGAAATTTCATAGAATCTCTCCTAATCAAAGTGGCTAATCCCATGCTAATTATCCCAAATGATACGGTATTTATAAACACCCCTTGAAATATAACTGTTAGGGATCTATTGAGAATAATTAGGAAAGTTTAAACCATTTTAAAATAATTAGCCCTGTTTAAAATATTTTAACCACGGTAAAAAATCAGGGCAACTCGAGAGGTCCGATCTACTAGAACCATTTCGGTCGACCAAAGTTCATATGATTCGGTCAACCAGGACATTTTTGAACTTGGGACTCAGTCGACCGAAAGTGCATATCCGAAGGGCGATTTTTCATTTTACCGAGGTTCGATCGACCAAGCCATTTTGAACTGAATGGTTCGGTCGACCAGACAACTGGGACTTCTCCTAAGGACCCTTAGTCGACCAGGTAGTTGGTATTCCATTTTGGCTCGGTCGACTAGGTGGTCAAATTGTTAACCTCAGGAGGGTTCATTCAACCAAGGGATTTGAACTAAAATCGTTCGTTCGACTGGGACATTGATCAACTGTTGACCTAGACCGATTTCGGTCGACCGGGGCAAAATGAACTGTCAAAGTTGGTCGACTGAAAGTGCACAAAGTGTGCATTTCAGTCCTGTTTTGAATCACACAAACCCTATTCAAGTGTCTAACATTCATAGGTGCAATGGTGTGTGTCCTAGGGTCATTTATGTCCAATTAAAGACACCAAAAAAATCTGGTGTCGGTCAACCGAAACCCTAAGGTCTTTCTAAGGTCACTTTAGGTTGTATTTGGTTTGAGCTTACGTAATAAACCATGCATGTGATGTGTGTTCTTATTACAAACCAAAGACCCTAATTTACTATTACAAACTTTTGAATAAATATGAAATACAATACAAATAGAAATTAGGTCTTCAACTTCACTTTCTCTTTGTGCATTATGATTTGCCAATTTAAGTTCCCGCACATAACCTCAAACGCTCATTAGATACAATGAGTATTTCTCATAATCAAAACCGGGCGTGTCCTATAGGGTCAACAACATTTTTATTTAAAGATATCATATCATATTATTCTTGAAAAAGGTATTTGAGAGCAAACCCTAATATCTCCAATGCTCATATCTTTAAGAGATTAACTTTTGGGGGGATATTGAATGAATTTAGATATTTGAAGCATCTTCTACATATATATTATTCATACAAAGATAATATTTTTTTTATTGCAAATACATCACTGGAAAAACCATATATTGCATCTTGAGCTTCATGTTATATATTATGGGAGTGCTTAGGCTCATTGTACTCGTTAGCTTATAGAGAAGCATATGAGTGTATTTAAAATCACTGTTTATTACTTGTATTAATGGTTGGAATTGTGAATCGTGAGGAGGAAGCTCCGCCTCTTATAAGCAGCAGATTGTTATAAGGAAGCTACGCCTCTTATAAGTAGCGGATTGTAAAGGGAAGTTTCGCCCAAGTTTAAAGAAGCAAATTAGTGGAATTCTTGGGTGTTTTTCCCAAGGCGAGGACTTAGGCTGAGGTTGGCTAAACCTTGTAAAAAAATTTTGTTTGCATCTCTCTTCCTTTATCTCACTTTAATTTCTACTTGCATTTAATTATTTGTGTATTGTTTATGTATTAAAAATTTATTACATTTGTGAGTGATTGGGTAATATTGGTTGTTTGGCAAAGCCACACCTAGCCTGTGAGTGTGTGGTTGCGCTCTTTTAAAATACCCAATTCACCCCCCTCTTAGGATTACACCTAAATTCACATTTGGTATCAGAGCCTTGTTACATAGACCTAACCATTTTTTTTTGGCAAAAAATCATGATGGCTCATATCGGTGTAACTCCTTTTGGTGAGGGTCACTCATCCACACGACCTACTATCTTTTGTGGTTGGAAAGGAAAGTGTATTCCCAAGAGGGGGGTGAATAGGGTTTTTAAAAGTTTCTTTTAAATATTTTTACAAATTCCCAACCTTCTATAAACTTAGCAAACTAACAAGAATGATTTTGATTTTAATGCTTTACTTAAATCAACCATGGTCCACACAAACCAAATACTTTCGACAATGACAATCCAATCAACTAATCAATCAAATACAAAATACTTAACCAACGCAAAAGTTGCAGCAGTGCGTCCTTGGATCAATGTATGCAAAACTCAGCATAGATGTTGGTTATGGCCCTGTATTTATGGATCTTATATGCTTCTTTTTAACCAAGGTTTCCGACAATGATTGATCAACGTACTCCCTTTAAGCTTTCCGAAAACGATCAATCAACATAGTTCCTTAAATTAAATTTTTTTCTCAATCTCAATTATCTTAGCTACCTGCATTCGAATACACAATCATAAAATTTATATATACAGAAAAATTAAAGAGTAAAGGTGGAGAGTGAGACCGCATTTTTTCCGAGGTTCAGCTTATACCCAACCTACGTCCTCGCCTTAGGCAACACCACCTAAGGATTCCATTATAACGTTCCTTTGCAGGTGGAACAAACCATTACAATCCCTCCTTTAGGGTGGAGCCCTCTTTCCAAACAATAACCCATGCTCGGTACGACAATCTAATAACCCTGAATTATCAAAGAAAACAAGGAAGCAAGAGAAAATTCTTGTGTACAAAAGATGCTCTTAGATAGAGCTAGTTAGTACAAATATAGCTCAACTAATACTTCAAATTAAATATCAAAGAGAAACTAAATTGAAGCTCAAAGAAGTATTTCACCGAGTTTCTTCTTTTGATTTGTATCAAACATCAGAAGATTAACTTTCAGATCAATGATTAGAGACTCAGATTATCTTAGGAAATTTTCAACAAAATTATGAGTGCAAGAGAGCTTTGAGAGAGAATGAGCAATGAAGCTTTGAAAACTGATTTTCAATTTCATGGCGTAGGTTTGATTCTAGAAACCATGTACTTATAGGCTCAAAAAAGTGTTAAATTTGTGTTGCTAATGTTACATGGAGTGTTTACCAAGTTTATACAAAGTTTGGGGCACAAGCAACATAAATTTGAATTTAAAAACTTTAAAAATAATAGCCATTATCGAGGGTTAGTCGCCTGATCATTCTGAATAGAGTGTAAATTTTCTGTTTAAATTAGCATTAGGGGCCTAACGATTTAGGGGTCAGTCGCATGAGCCTACATTGCCTGTTCAAAAATAATTCAGAAAAATCTTCAGTTGCCTGACCAATCACAGGTCAATCGCCTGAACTTTTATAAAATCTATTTTTTCAATATAGTTTCAAACTCTTAGCCATCTTACTTTGTTACTTTTAAGAATCAATTTCCAGGATTTTCAAAATAAGGTTTCTAAGTCCATATCAACCCCTAATGAGCTTCAAACCATTTCAAAATGATATTTATAATGAAGTACTTACATAACTCATCCTAAAGACTTAAAAACTCTCTAAGCTTAAAGTCTTCATATATATCTTTACTTTAGATTCAATACTCTTTAAGCTTCCACATGTTTTGAACATCTTGGTCCGTTTGAGCTTTCTTTTGATCACTTTGTTGATGGAGTATGGCTTTATGGTACTTGTGATCTTGAACTTTCATTTCTTTGATCCTTTTAAACTTTATCATACAATGTTTCTTGAAAAATCATCACTTAAACAATAACTTTTAAATTAACCTTTATTTTTTATCATCAAAACACGATTCGAAAGCCATGTTAGTCCAATAAGGGTGTTAATTACACCTACTGGAAACAACGAATGTGCATTTTTCTTCAAAATGTTGATTGGAAGGTGTGGAGGGTTATCTGCAAAGGAAATTATATTCCTATGAAAATTGTAGAAAAGAAAATATACCTAATACTGAAGATGAATATACAAATGATGACATTAAGGTAGTCCAAGTAAATGCTGCTGCCATGAACCTTTGATATTGTGCTTTAGACGTAAATGAATTTAATGGAGTCATGGTTTGTAAGACTACTAAGGAACTATTGGAAAAATTAGAAGTCACTTATAAAGGCACTGAGGATGTAAAAGATAGTAGGATAGACATGCTCACAAGTGAATACAAAGCATTTACAATGACTTCTAATGATTCAATTCTATCTATGCACACGAGGTTCACCCACATCACAAATTCTTTGAATGCTCTTGGTAAGACTTACCCTACGTATGAAATGATTAGGAAAATTTTTAAAGGTCTACCACTAGTTTGGAAGGCAAAATAGCAGAAGGAAGAAACTTAAAAGCAATGACAGTGGATGAGCCGATCGGATCACTTGTTGACCTTATTGGTCACACCCACTTTTGATAATGACAAATACTCAGGCATTTGATGGTTTTCAAGTGTATGTGTAGGTTCATCTTAGCAGATCAAGTAATGATACATGAAAGCATGAAGATCCTAAAGATTTGTTTCATACTGTAAATTCATTTTATGCAATATGGGTCTATAATAGTAAACAGGATATAAGGTCTATAATAATTACCTAGATGTCATGCATATAGGATATACTGTATGCTCAGTAAGACCCTAGTGAGACCTTAGGACCCAACACTCATGCACAAATATCATTCATAATCAGGTGTGGAAAAAGGAATTGAATTGAACATAATAAGTATAAATTGAGTGAGGTCGGGCGACTGAACCCTAGGAGTTCAAAACTCCTTGAGCGCCCGAACTGCTGGAAAGTCAGCAGTTTGACTTGGGTTTGGGCTACTGAACCAAAAATGAATGCATCGTTGTCAGGCGACTGAACCCTTAGAAAGGGACTTCTCACCAACTCAAGCTGCCAAAATTCTCAGTTCAAATCAAACCTCGAGCGACCGAATTGGTCAGTTCGTTTAACTGAACTTTGCACCGAGCACCCGAATCATGCGCCAATGTTTCTGACTTTGGTTTAGCCAACCAAATCCAATTTCGGGCACTCGAACCATTTAGAAATAAATTAATGGCTGGGTCTGTTCGGGCAACCGAACTTATGTTCAGCCACCCAAATCTTCTTAGGTTACTTAATATTTACCGAGGTTAAAATATTTTTAAATAGGGTTAATTTTTCTAATGAGTTTTAAAAGAATACTAATAATAGCCTACATATTTTGTACAGTTATATGTTTACCTTGGTATTTAAATATGAGTTCATTTGTGTGGATTAGTGGTGATTAGAAAAAATCATTAAGTGAAAATCCTCTCTACTCCCAAAAGCTTATATTGCCCAAATACTCTCAAAATTCATTCCCTTAATACATCTTGATATTGTGACAGCTTATTGAGTGTGCTTGTGATTACTAAATATTACTAATACTCTCACCATTCTTGATTGATTGTTTGAGCTATTCTTAAGGAGTCTTTGTTATGTTTATACCACATATTTCAATATTATAAATCTGGTGTTGGGATAAACTAACAAGCTTTAGGATATTTGCATTATTATTGCAAGTGTCATATAGCTTTGATTTTGTTGTGTAAAAATATTTTTTACAAGCTAAAATACTTTCAAACTACTTTTGTGCATATTTCATTGAACTAAATCCTTTGAGTTAGTTTGAGTATTTGATTTGCATCTTTGAAACCTTGATTTATTATTAAAATTTAATATAACTTGTTTCAAAGACATAACTTGTTTAGAACACTCTTGAACATTCTAGTTATAATATCTTTTTAAGTGTTGTTTGCACAAATATTCACATCACTGAGCTTAAATATTTTACATTGTGGATGTGCTTTTGATTGATTACATTGGTACATATTCTACTTAGTTGAGAAGCATATATGTTGTATACAAATTTGATTGAGAAATATTGTTGTATTCTAGACGTGGCTTGAGGAGGCGGTAATCCAGTCTAGTAAGGATTGTCTGTAAAGGTTGAGGTCAGCCTTGTGCTAATTGACCTGATTGTTTAGGTGTCATTCCACCTGTTAAGTGAGCCTTATAGTGGTAATCCTTGTGCTTGTTAGTCAAGGCAAGGACATAGGCAGTTTGCCAAACCTCGATAACATTTTTAGGTGTCATCTTTATTTACAACTTTCTCATGCTTGATTGGTTAATTTAATTGTGCTATTTAATTTCCATTGTACATTTAAATTGAGTTAATTTATCTACTCTATATTGACCTTAAGGTTGTGTAATACTGCTGTTAACGAATTGACCTAGGGCATCAATTTTGAAAACACCAATTCACCCCCCTCTTGGGATCACGGTGAAGCAGATGGGTTACATTAAATATATAAGGAAATGGATGGTTATCCAAGGGTGGTAAGAGACGTAGACAAGCTCTGGAACCTCAATATGCTCCTGAACCCCAACAAGATGCATCACCAGCAGATGATACTCCCATCTGGTTTGTAGCATATCAACAACAACAAAATGCCTTCTATGGTGAAGTGTGTACTGATTTCAATTCACTTCAGTCGAGTTATACTTCTCTTGACCGGCAACTTAGACATATTGAACAATACATGGCTAGCTCTTCTTCATCTCGTGGCAAAGCTCTCATGAAAACAACCTCTGGAAATGAAGATGATGAAGATGATATGATGAGGACACTGAATCAGATGATGGAAGTGAATATTAGCTTTGATTTCCTTTTGATCTTTTCAAACACTTTTAGTTGTAATTTTTGAGCTGTTTACAACTCTTTAGACTATTTTCTTATCTTTGCTTACCTTTGAACGTGACTCTTTTCATGCTAGAATTTTCCTCTATTGAATTATTTATTTATTTATTTATTTATTGCATGTGATAGGTTTGCCAAGGTTTGGGTCCTTAACTACCAAAAATAATATTTATAAAACCTAACTTAATCCCAAGTTCAATAGAAAGTGGGGGAAGTCGAGTATTGATCCATAGGGATTGGAGTGCAGTTATCAACCACTTCCAAAATATTTTAATAAAGCTTTGCATAAAAGGAAGTGAAAAGGTGGGGTTTTTGCGATGTAAAGGTGGGGTTTTTCTAACACTCCTAATGAAAGCATATAAAATTTAAGTTAACCCTACACCTATAAAGCAGTGCTCAATCATGGATTTGACCTGAGATGTCGTGTGTGTAATCTAAGTTCAGTAAGTTTACCATATTAAACTAACTAGAAACCAGCTAAATAGTCTAAGGAGCCATTCAATGGCATAGGGTAGCAAGGTTGCACCAACCGTCCAGAGCACGGTCGAGAACCAGAGTATACTCTATCACAACAATCACGAGAACCTCTATGGGAGACTGTAGCCTACTACATGTACCTGACTGAAGCTGTAGAAGTGTTATCCTGTCTCTAAGGACACAATCACAATCAAGCAATAAACGAAAGCAGTAAATGAAAGAGATTAAGGGAAAGCATGTAAATGAAAGCAGCAAATTGAAAGCATGTAAAAATCAATCCTTTGTATTTGAGTCATTTCTCACAAACACCTATCCCTACAAGGTATGATCACCTAATCTAGCAAAGCAAGTAAAAATCACTTTTTGATATTCGAGTTGTCTATCATTACAACTGTCCCTACAATGGAATGACCACTAATCTACAATTGGCTCTCAATGGCGTTCTAGGTTTTCACTAATCTAAAATCAGCCAAAGAGGAAACCAGAGCACATTGTATAAGTTATTACTTATACCAACTATGGTTTACAAAGTTTGAAATTCAAATGAGGAAACTTTGCAGCAAATCTCGCACAAAAGATCATCGTTGTCAACCAAGTTGCACCCATGCTTCCCCTGATCACTTCCTAGTCCAGACTCGTGAGAAATCAGGAATTCAAATCTTCATTGTCTACGACTAAGTTGCTCTTCAGGGTCTTGCTAGTTGAGTTCATGGTTACGACTTACTGGATCTCAATCTTCAAGGAATCTCACGAACTTGACATAGTCGCTCCTCAAGGTCTCTTGGTCGACAACTTGGTTGATGCTCTTGGTATTTCTTAGCTTACAAGACTTCAGCATCTCGCCTTAGTCGCCCTTGAGAGTCATATGGTCGAACACTTGGTTGAGACTTGTAGCATTTTGATCTCAATCTAAACCTTGGAGTCCACAATGGACGACTAGGTCGCTCCTTGTGTTGTTGGTCGCACCACTTGGTCGAGCAAAGACTTCCTTTTCTCTGATGATCTGAGGCTTTGGGAGCTTGGTTTAACATGTGACTTTGAGCTTTATGTACTCTAATTTCTTGTATGTCTAATTACTTGGATTTAACTTGTATTTCCTAAAACACGAACAAACCTTACATAACTCCGAACAATGATAACAAAGGGTTACATACAACACAAATGATGATAAACAAAGGTAAATGGGGGTCTAAAATAGTATATTTTATGAACACATCACAACCCCTAACATACACTTTGCTAGTCCTCGAGCAAAGCAAAAGCTAAGAAAAATTAAGAAAAAACATCAAATCCTAAGTACCTCCTCTTTCATGGGAAACACGATTGCATTTACTATATGCAACAAGGCTTTAAACCCCTAGGTTGACCCTAATGGATGAGTTATAGTATCGTGAGGGTTTCCAGAGCGGTACCCACAAATACCAATTATCAGTGACTATAAAAATACATGCAACACAGTTATACCAGTTTACATACAAAGATATAACTTAATTACACATAGGCTTTCGCAGACATGACTCTGTTATACACACACTCCACAACAAGTTGCTCATGCAAGTGTCAACAAGATACAACCATTATCTACATCATACTCACAGAGAATTAAGTGGTAATTACAATTCAAGGTGTGTGTAAAGGGTATGATCTGTCACACTCAAGATATCTCTTGGACACCTAGAGAACAGTCACCTTCACTCAGCCTCATTGATATTTTCTCAAAAATCACTCAATAAAATGGGTTCACTCTCCATATGTGAGCCAGAATGTCATGATCAAATAGCCTACATATGTTAAAGAACTAACGTTAAAATATGGAGTGAACTAGTGCACTATTTAAACATCATATTCTCACACATTAGGAAAATGAAAAATTTCAAAAAAATAGAGAATGACACGTTCATACTTTGAAAAACTCTCTGGTTATACTGCTACTGTGTTCTTTGTGAATACTTTTAGAAAACTATTCTGATCTTTTGATCTCACAAGTTTGAATTACTTCTGGTGGTATACTTTTGAGCTTCAACTTTCATATTGTTTATTTGAAGTTTTGTTTTGAATCTCACGTGTACTAATCTGCTCATTTGAGGAGATTTTCTCTTATGCACACAATTGTTATTGTTTTTCATATTGATTAACGATTCAAGTACTAAATTGTTGCCTCACAAGAGGGCGTTCTCGTTAGAGAGGCGAACTCCACCTTGAAGAGAGAGAGGTTGTAACTTCACCTGGTAATGAAGTTGGAAAGGGAATCCTCATATCGAGATGATTGAGGCAAGGACATAGGCTATGGCCAAACCTTGTAAAAACAATGGTGTTCAACTTATTCTTCCTTACACTTATTTTTTTTCTACAAGATATAACATACGTGCTTGAATAAATTTTCATTATCAACTTGCTGAATATTGAAACTTGTTGATCATATAATCTTGTTGAATATCACATTGTGCTGAAAATCTAAATATTGCTGAATATTGAATAGTGTTGAATATCGAATCTTGGTAAATATTGAATCTTGTTGAATATTGACAAGTGTTGAATATTGAATCTTACGAAGTATAGAAACTTGTGAATATTGGAGATTAATTGAATATCAATTTCAGTTGTGATAGAATCTATATCATTTTTTATTTAGTTGTTGGATAGAAAATCTAGACAAGTATACGGTTTTGTTTAAATCTTGGGTGATTAAGCTAAGGATAAAAAGGTTTTCTTAATTAAAGCATATACACAAAGATAAACCTACTTCACTACTAAAATTGTTTTTGAAAACATCGTTAAGTAGTGCTAAAATAGAAATATGGTAAATTGTTGAGCTGAGTAAATTGAAATTTAATCTTGTAATATAATTGTAGAGTTCATATATATATATATATATATATATATATATATATATATATATATTAGTGATCATATCTAAGATCTTTCGATTGATATAGTTTGATTACTGCATATATATATATATATATATATATATATATTGTTTGCGAATATTTAAGTGTGAAATAATTAAGGGTTAAAGTAAATAATAATTTCGTAAATAATTTTTAAAATAAGCCAATTCACCCCCCCCCCCCTCTTGGGAATACATCCTAATTTCATATAGTATGTAGACTAATAATTAATTGAATAGGTTAATTATTTATTTCATTTACAATTAGTGATGTTTGTTTTTTAGCCATTCTTGAATTACCCAATGTGGACAATTTAGGAAATTGTATTTACATTGTTGTCATTGCTCATGTTTTGTTCATTGTCATTACATATTTTGAGCACGTCTCAACTTGTGTTCTCTAGGTGCATAGTGGGATGTCATGATAAATTGTTAGTGATGGAAAACTAGCAACATGTTCACTTCCCCCATCTCGTGTAGTTGGAGAGCCATGGGGAGATGCTGCCGAAATTTAGAGTGACTCTGATGAAGAAATTTGAGAGATTGAATCCATTGTAAATGCAACATTCTTGAATGGGATAGGATCCGTACCCTCTAAACTGAAGATGGTTGATTTTAGGATTCACAATGCATGCGTCATAAACATTATGAGAATATAATCAACATCATTTACTTGAACATGTTATGGGGTAATTAATGAACATGGATAAGAGTTGGATAAAGGCTCGGGATAGGTTTTTTCTAGGATACATGAGAGGGGTACATGATTTCATAGAGTTTGCATGTCCTTATGCATAAAAATCAAGTAGAATAAAGTGTCCTTACAAGAAATGCCAAAAATAACATTTCGAGACATTGGTTTAGTTCATAAACATTTATTAGACTTTGGAATGGAGAAAAGGTACACAACATGGGTGTTCCATTGTGAAGATTACCCAGTTCAGAGCGATGATGATGAAGATGAAGATGAGGGGGCAAATATAGTAGGTGGTGATACACGTTTGGGAGGGTTAATCGAAATCTTAGGTGATTTGCAAAGGGGGATTGCAGCGGACATGGATGATGTTAGTGTGTCACGATATTGCTTTCCAAGAAGATGAGCTATCTATCAGTGCAGTAACGCAATTTGCTTTCAATATTACTGAGAAAGAAGTCGATCTTATACCATTGAATAGAGTTAGGATCACGGCAGAACATGAAGGGACTATTGACATTGGAATTGAACCTTTTCTACACGTTGACTTCATCGACAATGATGAAACTGATGGGGAAGATGAAACTATTGTCGAATACTATAGTGAGGAGGAAGACATACTTGAAAGTGAGGATGAAACTTATTGATGATGTATAGGGGGTAAGCATGTTATGTTGTCACCATGTATCTGATATATGTAAATAACTGAAAATATATTTTGCTTCCATTTACTATGCAATCTTCTTTTATTTACTTGTGTATTATTTTGCATACAAGGCACCAGGAGGTCATCGATTAGTTCAGGATAAGCTCTCCACTATAGCATCCCACGAGGATGATGCATCATCCTCAAGACTAATGGAGAGTGTCGGTGCTGATGGAACACTGTCTGAGCCATCGAAAAGCCACCCCGAGATGCATCCATCAGTTGGGGATCAGACCCAAGGTGAGTTGCCCACCATTATGAGTAGCATTGGTAAGATTATGAGTATTTGATTTATATTAATATATTGATTGTCCTGCACATGTATTTATAATGAATCCTTTAACTTTTCTTTCAGCATCGACCTCAACGACACAAGCGACGAGGTCAAGTCGTGGTGTTGCAAAGAACACGGTGCTCCACAAGCACCTGGAGAGGATTGGGCAGTGGATCGGAATCAACATTCCTCTAGGCTACATGACACCATAGGATAATTGGTGTGTTGCCTTGACATGGGAGCTCGGCATTATATGCCAACAATATGCTCCAATCACCTGCTTCACCTGACCAAATGTGAAGGAGGATCGGTGCATGGTTCTCTACCAACGCATCTTGGTCCGTAACCCTAAACTATTTATTTTACTTTTAATATACTACACTATTAACTGTCTAACATTATATATGTATTTCATATGCAGGAAAGTTTTAATATTGACATTTTCACCGTAAAGCATGTCAAAAAGGCAATGAACGTCAAACTATGCACTCGGTTTAAGAGCTATCGCAGCAAAATGCACTAGCATTTTAAGGAGATAGGAGATGAGGCTGAAGCACACCCATATGATAAGATCTCTTAGGAGGATCAGGAGGTGGTGTGTCACCATTTTCATGATCCTAACTATCAAGTGATGTGCTTAGATTAGAATAACTACTTTTTGGTATCAATGTGGATAATTAACCTTTCATTACATCTTTTTTGTAGGCTATCTGTAAAAAGAAAAATGTTGAGAACAGTAAGAAATTAGATACTATGCATTCTAGTGGGTCAAAATTTTTTGTCAATTATCGAATTGCTATAAAACTATATGAGCATTACATTACAAGTTTTATTTATGTTTACACTTCCAAAGTTGTTAATATAACATTTTATATGATAATGCAGCATGATCTCGTCACTAGAGAACTAGAGCCAAGGTCATCCCTTTATCAGAGAACACATGAGAGGCAATCGGGGGAGTGCTACTAGGGTGCTCAGAGCAAACATGTAAGTCAGTTATAGTCTTTAATTCATTATTGAATTCAAAACATCAAAGTTGTATTCTTATTTATTAAATTTCTACATTTTCATGACTGAAAATAGGTAAAGATGGTTGACATGCGGGATGCACCTGTTCCTTAAGGTAGTCAGCCACTAATAGATAAGGACATCTACACTTAGGTGCTTGGGGAATGAGCGAGGGGTTGGTTGAATGGTCTTAGGAGTGGATACATTGCCCCAACATCATCTTCAAGTGCGGTTTCTTGTGCTGAGATTGACCAAGCACGTTGAGCCGCTGATTCTTGAGCGGAGGAGATGGCTGTCAAGCTGCAAATAGTAGAAATAGAGCACCAGCAATTAAAAGAACAGGTGTCCACCTAGGGAGGACAAAACCAAGATTTAAAACAACAGGTGTCTACCTGGGGAGCGGGGGTAGCAGCCATAAAAAACTGGAAAGCAAAGATGGAACAACTGATGCGCCAAACTCATCCAGATGATGCGGGTGGCTCCTCCTCTCATTAGAATGCATGGAAAAGGTAATAACCCTTTTTAAAACCAGTGGTAGGGTAGGTTTGAGTCGTTTTCTAAATGCTATCATTATGATTTATTTAAGAATTATATTCTTATAAACAAATGACATGAAATTGCTTTGTATTATTCTGATTTCAAATTTAAGATTTGGGCGTGAAAAGTTTGAAAACAACATTTTTATACCATGTGGCTTTTAGTTTTAGGCATTATCTTGGAACTTACTATGCTTGGACCAAATGTTAAAAAATTTAAAAGGCCTTTTTCCCAAACCAGCATCTTCAAACAAAGACACAATACTAGAAGGGTGGCCCGAAAATAGACTAGGAAATTGAAAATGACCATGTGCCACAAAACCCTTATGAACCCAATCATTATTAATCAAGGCCCAATCCAATTTACACTAGACTTTTCCATTTTACCATGTGTGAAAGCACCCAGAAGAATTTAGGTCAATCATTCTAGCTTTAATTAAACACTCTCTCATAAGCAGTAACTGATAAGTGATTCCTCTTTTCTTTAGTAGAGATAACACTATTAAATTCCCTAATGAGCATCCAAGAGCCAATAAGGGAACTAGTGTACAAAACAATGTCATTCTAAAGCTCTCTTCTAGCCCCATAATGGTGTGGAAACCATTAAAAAAACTATTATAAAACTAGTTTGAAGTGACTAGGAATTTTATTAAACAGTGAATCACTTGAGCATTGCTACCAATCTCATGAAGATGAACCTTCCTTGGATTCCATAAAATAAAAATCTTTCCAGCAGTATTGTGAGTAAAGTTACTCACTTGACACAACCCCTACAATTTTTTCTTTATAAAAGTATCAAGACTATCCATAGAGAAATTGGATTCCAGAACACCAAACACATCCACCTTTCTTCTTGTAATGATGTCAGTCACCCCAAACCCCTAATGTTCCAAGATGCGATCTTCATAAGGATTTTGAGGAGCTGGCCTCCCTTTCTAGATCAAATTGGAAAAACTTAGGCATCTTTTTCAACAATAGAGTTCTTCCAAAAATCACATAGGGACCCCTTTGCAACACATTGCTTAAGTCCTCTTCATTCTAAAACTTGAAAATTATCCACCCATGGTCATGGTTGATAACTTTAACATTAACATTCTCAAAACTGACCAACGAATTCAACGTAGACTTACTAGGGAACTTACTAGTGAAATAGCCCACAAAGCATTTGATCAAAGTCCCCTCTGGATCTTCCAAGTCTAATTTCTTGACTCGAGCACCAGTACCATTAGAGGCAAAGACTTAAGATTTACTTTGACTCACTTTCACACAACCCTAAGTACTTTGTGGATGTCAATATTCAGGTGTCCAATTTGGGCATACGAGGTCCAAACTGAGTGGGGCTAGTCACGACATGTTCGTGACACTGAGCTCCACGTGCTAGAGCTGACGGTGCCCAAAAATTCCTCCACCTCTTGATTGAAAATTATGCATTTAGAGGTGCACTTAGTAAACTTAGTTGATTTGAAGCAACCAAGTGTCCAATTTGGGCATACGAGGTCCAAACTTAATGGGGTCATTGCCAACACATCCGTCACATTGACTCTAACATGCCAGAGCCGATGGTGCTAAAAAACTCCTCCCCAATTGATTTTTCCCCACTTTGAAGCAAAGTTAGAATACAAACATAGTAAACTCAGTTCATTTTAAGCACTTAGGTGTCCAATAAAGGTATACAAGGTCGAAATCAAGTGGGGTTAGTCCTGACACATCCATGACATTGAGCTCAATGTGCTGGAGCTACCAGTGCCCAAATATTCCTCCCCGACTGAAAATTATGTGCTTATAGGAGAACTCAGTACATAGTTGATTTGAAGCGCCCAAGTGACCTATTCAGGCATACGAGGTCCAAATTGAATGGGCTCAGTTCCAACATGTCTGCCACATTGACTTCGATGTGCCAGAGCTAACAGTGCCCAAAAACTCTCCTCGATTGATTTTTCTCCACGTAGAAGTAAAGTTAGAATACAAACATAGTAAACTTAGCTCATTTTAAGCACTTAGGTGTCCAGTTTAGGCATACGAGGTCCAAATCGAGTGCGGTCAGTCTTGACACATACGCAACATTGAGCTCAATGTGTAGGAGTTACGGATGCCAGAAAATTCCTCCCTTATTGAAAATTATGCTCTTATAGGCGAACTTAGTAAAGTTAGTTGATTTGAAGCACTCAAGTGTCCAATTCGGGCATACGAGATTCAAACTGAATGGGTTTAGTCCTAACACTTCCATCACATTGACTTGGATGTGCCAGAGCTGACGATGCCCAAAACTCCTCCTTGATTAATCTTTCCTAACTTAGAAGCATAGAATGCAAACATAGTAAACTTAGATCATTTTAAGCACTCAAGTGTCCAATTCGCACGTATGATGTCCTAAATGGGTGGGGTCAGTCTCAACATGTCTGTGACATAGAGCTTGAAGTGTCAGAGCTAACGATACCTAAAATTTCCACCTTGATTGAAAATTATGCACTTATAGGCGAACTTAGTTGATTTGAAGCACCCAAGTATCAAATAAAGGCATATGAGATCAAAACCAAGTGGGGTTAGTCCCGACACATCTGTCACATTGATCTAGACATACCGCAGCTAACAATGCCCAAAAACTCTTCCTCAAAGTTATGTGCTTAAAGGCGAACTTAGTAAACTTAGTTCATTTTAAGCACTTAGATGTCCAATTTGGGCATACCAGGTCCAAAATGAGTGGGTTAGTCCAACACATCCATCACATTGACCTAGACACGACGGAGCAGGCGGTGCCAAAAAATTCTTCCCCGAGAGATTTTTCACCACGTAGAAGTAAAGTTAGAATGCAAACACAATAAACTTAGTTCATTTGAAGCACCCAGATGTCCAATTCGAGCATACGAGATCCAAACTGAATGGGGTCATTCCCAACAAGTCCATCATATTGACTTGGACGTGCCGAAGCTAATGGTGCCCAAAAACTCCTCCCCGGGAGCTTTTTTCCCACTTAAAAGTAAGGTTAGAATACAAACATAGTAAACTTATTCATTTTAAGCACCCAAGTGTCCACTTTGGGCATATGAGGTCCAAACAAAATACATTCAGTTCCGAGATGTTCGTCACATTGACCTGGACGTGCCGGTGTTGAGAGTGCCCAAAAAATCCTCCTCGAAAGCTTTTTTCCCACTTAGAAGCAAAGTTAGAGAAAAAGCAAACTTAGCAAACTTGGTTCATTTTAAGCAATTAGCTTACAATTCGGGCATCCGTGGTCCAAACCAAGTGGGGTTGTAGTGATCCTCAAAAATAAAAAAGATAAAAAAATTAAAGTTAAAATTAATTCAAAACTAAAATAAAAATTAATTAATTAATTAATAATACTTATTAATTAAATAATATAATATATTAATACAGTATTATAATATGTTATATAAACATATACATATATACATACATATATATATATATATATTTGAAGCCTAAAGCCTCTAGAGGCTTCAGATTCAATTACATTTCAATTTCAAGCACCCCCCTATGCCAACTCTCACTCTCTCTCTTCGTTGCTCTCATCTCTCTCTCCTCAATTTCTCAATGAATTATTGGACGATTGAAGAATGGAAAATACCACTGGGTTCCACTCTCGGTGACCAACATTTTATCTAGAGTGGATTCATGATTAGGGCGTTGTAGGCACCACTCCTGGGATAAGATAAACTCTCTCTCTCTCTCTCTCTCTCTCTCTCTCTCTCTCTCTCTCTCTCTCTCTCTCTCTCTCTCTCTCTCTCTCTCTCTCTCCTCAATTTCTCTCAAATCTTTAGCCAAATCGACGATCGGACACCGTCACAAGGTCCTAACTTTGATCCTCGTCATTTTAATCAGAACAAGTTTTTGATTTAGGGATCCAGGGCTAAGGTGTGGAGTATAAATTATGTCAGTTATTTTAAAAATTCACCCGGTTAAATCATGGTATACAATTACTAGAATGTTGTATATGGATTTCTAAGTAATTTTATCGGTATGAAAATTTTATTTATTAAATTGTAGTATTGGATTAAATTAGATTTTTGTGAATACTTTGGAATTAAATTAAACTGCATGGATTTAATTATAATAGATTCTTGGGAGTATCTTTGGAGTTAAATTAAAATGCAGGGATTTGATTAAATTAGGTTTTTGGTAATATCCTAGAAATTAAAGTTAAATATAGGAAGTGGATCATACCCACATTTTTTTTAGAATTTAACCAGTTAATGGGAGGGTGTAAGCCTAAGAATATAAAGATAATTGTAATTTTAGGGTTAAGCTTATTAAATTTGGAAAATATGATTTCAGGGTTTTGAGCTCCAAACGCCATGGCTGTTGGTTTAGAGATCTTAGCAGGACACCCTCTCAATAAGCAAGTAAGGGGAATAAATTATAACATATATTTTTGAGAAATTAACTTGTTGACTTAAAGTATGTGAAATTGAGAATACTGTATGTTTTGGAAAAAACTATGATATGAATATTTTCCTTATGATTATCAGTCTAAAATTGTGTGGCATGAGGAATATGAAATAACAGTATTATACTAGGAATGTGATTGATACTAAAATATATGATTTGCACTGAGAAATGATGTTATGAAAACCACAGATATGATAATATGAGATAAATTTATATGTTTTATACAGCTATGAAGATATGAGAAACCTAGACATGTTTAATATAGACATGATGATATGAGATTTATACACAGATATGTTTTTTATATAGAAATGATGATATGAGAAATATATATATATATATATATATATGTTTTATATTGAAATGATGATATGTGATATACACAAAGATGTTTTATACAGAAATGATAAGATAAGATATATATATATATATATATATATATATATATATATATATATGATAAGAATTATACAAATATGATGAGATATACAAATATGATGAAAAATGAATACAAAAATGTGGAAATGAGAACCCTGATGGACCAGAGATATATAGAGAGCACGGTACCATTGCTAGCATATGTGTTAGCGCAACCACACGTCTTGGATAGAGTGTGGCATGACAGTCGATTAGGCCTGTGAAGAGTAGAGTTAGCCCTTAGGGTCTAGACCAGGATTAGGTAGGCCAATCGTACTATAGACGCGTTTAGTTTTTATCTAACCTAGTAGGCTAGCTATGGTTAGGTCCCGCCTTCAGGCTGCACAACCTAGTCATGTGGGGTGAATACATAACAATATGACATGAATATCTTGAGGATGGTTCCTCATTACATACGCAATAATTGTATGTTATAATATGATGAACAACCATGAGTTACAAATGTGTTGTGCTATATACTAGCGGATACTCATGAGCTAGATATGAACATGAGAAATGAAATGAAATGAAAAATGAACAGCCATAAGTTACAAACACGTTGTGTTATATACTAGTGGATACTTATGAGTTAGAATATGATTGTGAGAAATGAAAGCTTATGGAAACATGTTGATATATGATTATGAGAAATGGTATGAAAGTTTATGAAAGTATGATTCATGTATAAATATGATTATAAGTACATGTCTATATGTTTTTCTCATTTGATATAACTATTTAAATGAATGTGTTATGATATACCAAATCTCATGTTGCCACACACTGTCAATAATTTATTCCGTATTATTGAGAGGTGTCACCCAAAATTTAAACATTTCAGGAAATCAGGACAGATAAGTGGAGCAAGCTCTGAGATAGTGGAGATCTAGTAGCCCTACTATTCAGGGTAAGTGTTTTAGAGTTGGGAATATGTTCTGTATAGCCCTAGAGTATTTTATGGATTTCTGGAGATATATATATATATATATATATATATATATATATATATATGTATATGTGTGGAGCTAATAACACTCTAGTATTGTATATAGGACTCAGACACTTCATGTATTCCGTTGCATGGATAGTAAGTTTTGATGGGCAGATTTCCAAGTACCCCACTTCGGATCAGGTCATGTTGATATATGGTATCAAAGATGTTTGTTAGATGATCGATTATTATTATTTATTATAGTATTGGAGAAAAAAAAGTGGTAGAAAAATCGGGACGTGACAGTTTGGTATCAGAGCCTAGGTTATTAGATTTTGCAAACTTTAGTAGAATACAATATCATAGTATAGGAATGGATCTTGATGAGAATAGGAGATGGATAGACTACCATATGAGTTAGTCATTGTTGGAGGACAAGATTGGAATTTAGGGTTTTATCTTGCAGCGTGGAGGCAGGAAATTTCGTGGTGGTTTCTATGATTTTCGTGGGGTGATGATATCAGGAAAACCATGGTAAGCTATCGCCGGTTCTTGTTTCTGAGTGGTAAAACTAAATCTTAAATTGGGAATGAGGACGTTAAAATGAATGGTTATAGGAGAATATCTTATGGTGCTTAGTCAGATGAGTGTATTAGTTGTGTTACAATGATAGGATTCTAAGACTATTTTGTTCGATTTCCAAGATTGACTCTTGGAATGATAATATGAATGCTGCTAGTGGTGGTGACGGTACAGGGCCTTCTAGTATAGGCACCAGTGATTCTAATGTAGTATTACACAGCGTCGCCCAACAAGTGATGATAGAGATGGCCAGGAATCCAAGGGAATGGGACTGCATGATTAAGCACTTCACACGTATGAATCCCCCATCATTCTCCGAAGGGGTCGACCCATTTTTGGCTGAAGACTAAGTCTACGAGATTGAAGAGAATGTTGGTAGTTCTCCCTTGTACTGATGAGCAGATGGTTCAGAATGGGGCTGCATGATTGAGCAATTCACACGTATGAATCCCCCATCATTCTCCGGAGGGGCCGACCCATTTGCTAACATAGAACATTTATTCTTGAATCTTTGAAATAACAACTTTTCAACATATAAATTGATTCCTTTGTGAAAGAAAAAATTGGGACTTAATTGCTAGACAAGTCATACACCTTTTCAAAATCCTTTAACATGTGAAATAAAGCATGATTTATTGTGTTTACGTTTGGATAATTAAATTCTTAAGTTAAAGTGTTTAAGTGTATGTGCTTGTGTGAGGGTCGAATCGTAGGACATAGGTCAACCATTCTCGTCCTACATCATCTTGGGTATTAGAGCCTAGTTCGAATTAGGCGAACCCTTTAAGTCCCAACATCTTCATTTTCTGTCTGCCAAATTGATGTGCGATTTTCACTATCAAAACCTTCCCTGCTTCAGAAAAGTTAAGCAAAAAAAGTTGTGAAAATTTTTCTTAGCTTTCTTTTGACACCAAGATTGCCTTATTTGGACTTTTGTAGCAAAAGTTATGCCGAAAATACCAAAAGGTGTTCGAAGGTAAAAATCCATTAGCAGCTCTCGGGTTTCCAAAAAAGCGGGTGACGATTTTGCCCAAAATAGCCCACCTATACTCTAAATCCTTTGCTTATCGGTACAAGGGAGAGCTACGAACGTCTTCTCAATCTCCTGGACCCAGTCCTCGACCACAAATGGGTTGACCCCTCCGGAGAAAGATGGGAGATCCATACGTGTAAATTGCTCAATCGTGCAGCCCCATTTTGAACCTTTTGCTCATCGGTACAAGGGAGAACTGCCAACGTTCTCCTCAATCTCTTGGACCCAATCCTTAGCCACAAATGGGTCGGCCCCTCCGAAGAATGATGAGGGATTCATACGTGTGAACTGCTCAATCATGCAGCCTCGTTCTGTTTTGATGGGGATATGTTTTGTATAGCCCTAAAGTAATTTATGGATATCAGAGGATGTATATGTATATGTGTGGATGTTATAGCACTCTAGTATTGTATATGGGACTCGGGCACTTCATGTATTCCGCTGCATGGATAGTATGTTTTGGGTCGAGTCATGTTGATATATGGTTTCAGAAATGTTTATTAGATGATCGATTATTATTGTTTATTATAGTATTGAAAAAAAAAAATAGTAAGAAAATCAAGGCGTGATAGGGGTGAATTCTGACTATTTAGACTTAGTTATTTACAATTTTATCATTTTCTTTTTAACTATGTCTGAATGCCCGATCATTTTGTTATCAAATCATTTTTAATTATAGTATATACATACATGTTCAAACATTGTATATTAATTTTTTTATAATTATTGTTTTGTAGGGTTTGCAACTATCATAACACTATGATGATGCCAGACACTGTAGTCGGATGCGCGCAACTTTTGACTTTTCCTATATTTTTTGTTATCAAACAAAATGAATTTTTATATTTTAATTTGAATTTTTATTTGTATGTATTTGAATTTTGAACAATGTGTATTTTAATTTTGAATAATTTATTAATGTTTTAGTAATTCTGGTTTCATTTTATGCATGCTAAAATGTAATTACATGTTTTTACAGGAATTAAAATAAAAATAATTATTTCAAAGTATTAGTGACGGTTTTGTCACTAATAATAGCATGAGGAAGTATTAGTGGCGGTTTTTAAATCGTCACTAAAAGCATATAGCTATCAAGTATTGGTGACGATTTAATAACTATCACTAAGAGACAATTATTAGTGACGGTTCTCAAACCGTCACTAAAAGCTGGTCCTGAGAGCATTAGTGACAGTTTGGTGACCATCACTAATAGTGGCCTATTGGTGACGATTATTAAACCGTTACGAATACTTTGGGCATTAGTGATAATTTTGAGCCGAGAAAATACAAGTTTTATAGTGACAGTCTTAGGCTTTTAGTGACGACATAAAATCATCACTAAAAGTGCAATATTAGTGACGGTTTTTAGATTCGTCACTAATAAGTATTAGTCACTGTAGATCTAACGACAAATTTCAAACCATCACAAATACTGATCTAATCGTCACTAATAAGTATTAGTGACAGGTTCGTATTATTAGTGACGGTTTAAAACCGTCACTAATAACTTTATTTTTTGCAATGTTAATAGTATGTTATTAGTAACGGTTTAGACAAACCGTCTCTAATAGTCCATTATTAGTGTCGCTTTGTGAAAACCATTATTTTTTTTTTATTAAAAAATATAAAAGTAATTTATTTAACTATTAGTGACAGTTTTAAAATCGTCACTAATACTCTAACTTAGTAAAACTTTAGAATTTGCGCGGATTTCCCATTTTTTTCCCCAAGTTCCTAATTTGTGTTTTTATAGGCTCCCCTAAGACCCAAGGGATTAAATAAAATTCAAAATATTCCTGTTAAATACCAAAAAAAAAATCTATGGTCTCCCTGAATTAATGTCCTTGGAGTCATGTGCATCTTAAGATATTCAACTATATTAAAATTAAAAATATACGTTAAGGAAAAGAAAGGAAAATATAAATGAATTTACTTTTTCGTGTTTGGTTATTAAGGAAAGTAAGAAATAAAATAAAGAATAATTGAGTTAATTAACAAAATTTTTTATTTTTCTTTAATTTTAATCATACTAAAGCAAAAATGGATTTTTATAGTTTTTAAAATAAAAAGAAAATATACATGAAAACAAATTTTCTTCTTAATTATTATTTTTTTGTTTCATTTTCTCATACAAATCCTTAAAACCATCACTAATTCCACCCCTATTAGTGATGGTTTATAAAATATCACTAATAGTATCACTACACAGTATTAGTGACACTTTAGAAACTGTCACTAATAGTCCATTATTAGTGACGGTTCTCAAACTGTTACTAATAACTGCTCCCGTGGGCATTAGTGACGATTTTCAAACCATCACTAATAGTAACCTTGTTAGTGACGGTTTGAAAATCATTACTAATATTTGGGCTTTAGTGACGATTTTGAGTCGAGAAAATATATAATTTATAGTGATGGTCTTAGGCTTTTAGTGATGAAATAAAACCGTCACTAATACTCCATTATTAGTGACAATTTTCAAAATTCGTCACTAATAAGTATTAGTCACTGCAGATTTAGCGATTAATTTTAAACCATCACTAATAATCTTAGTTTTTGTAGTGATATAAGGGGAGGTTGATGCCCTTTTGACAAACCTCATGCATAGGAAGTACGAAAATTTTAAATTTTCATGAATGGTTTTGAAACCAAGACGAGTGGCCAGCCAATCCAGCGAAACTACTGGGTTGGTGAGGCCGGTTGAACTGGTAGATCAAACTGGCGATATCAACATATTATATATATACAAAAAATAATCGTCATAATCATCTGGCCATAGATTTATATTCACCTAGCAACTAATTATAATAAAAATAATAACAATCAAAACAAAATTTTTATTTTTTCTATGTTATAAAAAAGAAATACTAAGAGTAGATCTTTTTTTTTCCTTTTTTTTTTTTCTCATTGGATAATCAATTTTATTTTTTTTTCTTTCCTTTTTTGAGTTTTTCATTTTGGATAAGCAGTTACCAGAAATCAAAAATATTCTTCAAATTTATGCAGCATATAATATATACAATGCATGTGATATATAGCATTTGCTGAGTTAAATTATAAACAACGCAGGGGACTTGATGTGCTTTCTTTTCATAGGGGGTCATAGGTTCTCAAATCAAATTGAATCAAGTTCATTGATTTTGAGCGAGTTAAATCCGATTTGTAAGATTTCTAAGTTTAGGAGATTGACCAAACGGTCTAGATCAAATCGGGTCGAACTGGTCCATCCGGTCTGAGTTTCCAAACCATGATTTCATGAGAAATTTAAATTTTTTTTTTTTTTTTTTTTAAGTAGTTAATATCTTTGATCCTTAAAAAAAAATATTAAAAGAAGGCTAGGACAAATTGAGAATCTTCGAGGCATATCCAGAATCATACCAGCCTTGTTTTCCGCTTCCCATTGCTAACTGCGCGCTGCGGATGGAGCGCGAGCAGCGGGTAAGAGAAGACTATGTATGTGATTTCCGCTCTTTGCATGTGTTGCTCGTGCCAATATTGTCGGCCATTCAATGAGATTCTTTCTTATCTTATGAATGACCCAGTCCCATGTGGATGGTTCGTGAATTCTGTGCAGTATGAGTTTTCTATCTTATCCCAACTGCATGCCTGCCTTTAATATTCCACAGATAGTTACTTGCTTAACTTATATAATGGTCCGTGGTGCATAAATTATCTATGTTATCACACGTCCTTCAATTAAAATACATGGATTTTGTCCTATATATTGTTTTAAGGACCGTGAATTTTCAATCTTATCCCATGTCTTTTAATATTCAATACGCCCATACACACACACACACATATATACATTCTCACACGCACACACAAATAAAATTTTAGTTGTAAATTTACTGTACTTCTAATAACTAAAAATTTTATTTTCATGACGTTAATTAATGAGTAATTGATCATATTGAAATTAAATTGAATTAACACTTCAAATAATAATAAAATAAATGTTTTGCCAATCAATGTGTAGTGGAAAAAACCAATCAAATTGTGTAATGCAGCAACTAATGATGAACAATACAAAAAATACAATCAGACAAATAATAAAGAAACAAAATAAATAATGACATAAGAATTGACGTGGTTCGACGATGTCCCTACGACCACGGGAGAAGCAGCAGCTAAAATTCACTATTCATAAAAAGCCAGAGTTACAACATCGTATATGTGCTAACCCTACACGTACAAAGGAATTAATAAGTTCCCCAAATACTCGTGTATCAATCTCCGGATGATTTGCCTCTGAATCCCTAACCTATTGATCTTCCCAATTCAAAATTCAAAACTAGCGCTGAACAAAACTATCAACAATTTCAACAAACCATCGACAGTTTCTTAATGAGACTGAAACCGTCGATGACTTCAAACAAAACGTTGATGGTTTCTTCCTAAGGCTAAACTGTCGATGTAACTGTTGACCAAACAGTTGATTGTTTCTTCGTGCAACCTAACTTCCTTATTTTTCTTCGGCATGCTTTCTTCATATGTGTGTTCTGCTCAATATAAGTCACACACTACAACAATCTCCAACTTGACAAATATTCACCCCTTAGGAGAAAAATGAAAACATAACCCACAACTCCACCTAGTGATGGGGATCAACATGCATTACCCCTTTCTTTTAACGATGTTGTGACACATGGACGGCCTCTCGATGTCAACTTCTTTACTGACATGGTGACACATGGACGACCTCTAAATGTCCACTTTAGTTCATAACTATTTTTAAAGAACCCATGGGATTAATTGAAGACCTTTTGATTTGAAGACCATCTAGTTATTTGAATTGAAGATTTTATTATTTTGTTGATTTGTACTTGCTTGGATATTTTGGATTTGATATTTTGCTCGTATATGCCATTTCAAGACTAATTCCCAACATCTTCATTTTTTTTTTTTCCACCGAATTGATGTGCAAATTTATCTATCAAAACCTTCCTATCTTCAAAATGTTTGAACACAAAAGCTATAGGAAATTTTGTTAGCTTTCTTTTGATACTAATATCGCCATGTTTGGAGTTCTCTAAAAAATGTTATGCCTCAAATACTGAAGGGTGTTCGTGACTGAAATTGTCCATCCATCAACAGCTCATAAATTTTCTAGAGAGTCTCGGCTAAGGTGCGACCAGAACACCATGAGGGGCGACCAAGTCTCCCGCATACTGAAGAATTCAAGGGAACTTCGACCAGGAGTGTGACCAGGAGCCTTGGGGGTGTGACCTAGTTGAAAATACCGTCATTTGAACACCAAAATAAGCAAGCTCGAGTCCCATATGGCCACACATGAATTAAGCTTTTTTTTTTTTTTACTTCTATTTAAAGTGTAATATTGTAAGAAAACTTGCTTGCATGCATGTGTTGGTTCTTAGAAAGTTGTGTGTGTTAGTAATTTGTGTTGGAGTCTTTAATATGTCTAGTAATTTGTCATAGTTAATAAGCTTGTCTCCTATGCTTATGTGGGAAGTGCAAGTGTGTTTATTGCCTTGCCTCCCCCTGTCCCATGTTAGCTTATATATTTTCATTGTAAGACCTAGAAAAGCAATTGATATTGACATTTAATTAAATAAGGGATTTCCTTTGTGAAGCTTGTTAGCTTTGTCCAATCCTTGCGATTGTGCAGTGAGAGATTACATCGTTCTCCCTAGAGATCAGGTGGTGAGAGACTACTAATCTATCCAGCGACTCCATCCTTATCCCACTCTCATGACCTCCCCTCCAGTATCCACACGGCCACCACCAAAGTTACATCCATACGGCCAACAATTTCATATCACCACATGGCCACCATCAATCTTTTGCATGGTTGCGTTGAATTGGTATCTCACAGCTTGTACAAAGGACTCCGAGTGTGACCTCACTGTGTGTTGAACAACATTAAGCATCCATATATTCTCGTGGTAACTGTTAGCTTTGGTGTATTCCCAAGAGGGGGGTGAATTGGAACTTTAAACTTTCTTCCTAGGTTCAACTAATCAAACAGCTAGTATTACACAAACCTAGGGTCTATCTATGCAGTTCCAATATGCGTAGATATATATAACGTGCAAAAAATAAATCATGCGGAACACTAACAATATAATATACACATGCAGAAATATAAATTGTAGAAATGTAAACAATACGCACACAATACGTTATCGGGGTTCGACCAACTATACCTACATCCTCGCCTTAGCTCACTAGCACAAGGATTCCACTACGGCTCACTCAACGGATGGAGCAACATCGATTACAACTAGGTCAATTAGCAGGATTGACCTCAACCTACACCTTACCGGGATGGTGCACATAACTTTCCTAACCGGGTCTAAGTTAATCCAGGACTATTCCACAGGACTAGTCTCCCTCTTCAAGCCACACGCCTAGAATACAACAAATGTAAATCTACATACACGGAAATGTGCTTCTCAACTAAGCAGACTATGTACTACAATACAACACAGTATAATCAATGCACATCAATAATATAGGATCTATAAGTTCAGTGATGTATATGTGTGCAATCAACCCTCAATCTAGTGTCTATGTTCAATCAAGCACAAGAGTATTTCAACAAGCCTATCTTTGAAACTATGTATAAAATACCTCAATCTCAAGTTAGGGTTTCAAAGATTTTTAGCAAGTATAATCAAATAATCTCAACCAATGTTTTCTTAAGATGCTAGCACAAAAGATGTTTGAAAAAGAGCTTGAGAAAATATTTTTGCACACAAAAAGATTGCTTAAGGAATTTTGCAATAACAATGCAAAGACCCTAAAGCCTATGAGTTTACCCCACACAAGATTAATCAAACTAAATCTGTGGGTAACTCTTGCTTAACTCTCCTAAATTAAGCACGATCAACAAACAACAATAAGAGTATTAAGCAATATAGGATGGATCTCTAGTGCTCAAGGCACTCTCACTAAGCTTGGTTTAATCAAGAAAATTAGATTGGGAGAGTGCATGGGAGTAGTATGAGTAAAATAGGGTTTTTAAAAATAGAGAGACTTCTAGCTTAATCCTATTTGCTAATCCATGCTTAATTTTCCCAAATGAACGGATACATATAGAGGAAGGGAAAAAATAAATGTTGGGGGACACGCTTGTCTTTTTGAAATTGTTCTAATCAGGCTTAGAAAATGAATCCCATCATTTCCCTTAATTTTCTAGGGTAAAAATTACCAACTTGAGAGTTACGATCAACCGAACTCATGGTTCGGTCGCCCGAACAAACAAAACAACAAATGCATGTTTTCATTGTTCGGTAGCTTGAATGAATGTTCAGGTGGCTAAACAAGGTAATTTCCAAAAGGTCCACGATTCAGTCGTCTGTCCCTAAGTTTGGTAGCCCGAACTTGTCAATTCGGGCACCCGAGGATATTTTGAATGTAACTGTTTGGGCGCCCGAGTTGTTGGAAAAAGTCAGAATGGACGTTTGGTTAACCGAGGAAGATACGTTCATTTTTATTCGATTTGCCAAACTCAGGTCAACTTTTTGACTAAATTTAACATTCGGTCGACCGAGGCAAAATACACTGCCAAGTTTGATAGCCCGAAGTCACAAGATTTTGTATATTAAGCCCAATCTCAAAACATAAGATTCCCTAGATAATATATGTGATGATGGGGACAATCCAAAGTGTAAGTGTGAGGACCTAGGGTCTTTCTAAAGCTATTTTGCTTGCCAAAAAAATCTGGCATCGATCGACCGAACCCTAAGGTCTTTCTATGGTCTGTGTATGATCATTTTCCGAACTTATTTCCCATATGCATGGCATGCCAGAGATTATTACAGACCCATTTACACTGAAATTATTATAGAACCAATGATAAAAAGTACAACAATAAATATGTTGGGTCTTTGCTTCTCTTTAGGTTGCCACATGCCATCATATGAACTTACCAATAAGAACTTGCACACAAACTTGGCAACCATTAAATACCATAGTATTTGTCATGATCAAAATAAGGGTGTGACCCATAAGGTCAACAGTAACCTTAGTTTCTGTTTGAACCCCTGTTATATCTTACATCTCCTGTTATTACTAAAACTTTAGTTTCAAATTCTGCAATTTCATATTTGATAAACCCTTCTGACTTTGGTGTGATCCCAAGAGGGGGGTGAATTGGGTTTTAAAACATTTCGGCTAATTTAAAAATTTACGCCAATTCACCACAGTTCATATCTCACTCATAATACAAACGTGTGTGTAAATTAATAAAGCGATAAATGCAGACATACACGTAAAACATATCTCATTTGAAATAGAGGTGTCCATACAAATAATTATAACTATAAATAAAAGACACATGCGAAAATTTAAGTGCAGTAATTGAATGAGATAAGGAAAGAGAGACACACGATATTTGTTATCAAGGTTCGGCCAAACCAGCCTACGTTCCCGCCTTGGGCATAACCGCCAAGAATTTCACTATCCCTGCTTACTTAAACTGGAGGATCAGAAGTCATTTACATCCTCCTATTACGGGACGAGGAAAACCCTAACTCAATTACCAGGCTAAGTCCAACTGGTCTCCCTTACGAGGCAGAGACACCCTAATTTAATTTTCGGGCTAAATCGAATCGGTCTCACTTACAGGGCTAAAAATCCCCAATTCAATTCTGGGCTGAGCTCAACTAGTTCATAAGGTTTGGTCAAGGGCCTTTTTGAAGTACAAGTTTGGTCACCCGGGGACAGTGGAAAATTCAATGATTAAGGTTCGATCGACTGTGGAAGTTACGTTCATTTTTTGTTCGATCGCTCGAGGCTTTAGTCAACTATTTGACTTTTTGTCCAACAATGTGTTCGGTCAATGGAGGGCTATAACAAATAAATCGGTCGGTTACCCAAGGCTTTTAATTTAGCCAAAAAACCAATGTTGGTCGATCGAAGTCTGCCCTAAGGTATGTCTATGGCCTATCCGAGAATTAAGTCATATCATGCAAGATGTATGCATTTGTTATAGAAAAAATACACAAACCTAAATGCATATACAAATTAAATCAAATATGTCTTCTTCTTCGCTCTTCTGACATCATGGAATGTCTAAAGACCCGAAATTGTAATACTTAAATAATTGGGAAGAAGGATAAATTTAAGGGAAATTAAGCAGTGTTCGTCGACGAATTTGTTCTCTTCGTCGATGAACCACCTTCTTTACTTCGTTGATGAAGCCACGTGTCTCATCGATGTGAAAATACCGAGAGAGGTTATGGGAAAGCCTAAAATTCATCGATGAAGATTAGGAGTTCATCGACAAAATTCTTTTCTGGACTCATCGACAAGGTGACGTGTCTCGTAGACGAAGTCGCCTGTATAAATGTGCAAAATTTGGGTTTTCATGGAGATTTTCATGCAGAACATTTCTCTCTCTCTCACTCTCTCTCTCTAAACTCATTCCTCTCTCCTTCTCTTTAAATTTCTGACTTTGATTTTTTTCGGTTCGACAATCGGAAGCCACCACGCTACTCTTGGGAATATTCTCTTCAAATCTGCTAGAGTAGTGTTGGTTAGGCTAGCTTGGGCACCATCCCAAAATCTGGGTAACTTGGTTATTTTAGGTTTTATAAGTTATTTGATGTTTCTGGGCCTTTGACATGATTGACCAGGAAGGGGGTGAAGTTTGATTGAACCGAAGATTGCGAGCAGTGTTTCTAGGTGCTGAAATGACGATTAGTTTCTACTCCGGTTTTGACCATTCCTTCTAGGGATGGTGGTTTTGTGATCTATAGTGATGCGTCTCTGAGGGGTTTGGGATGTGTGCTTATGCAACAGGGTAAGGTAATATCTTATACTTCTCGATAACTCATGGAATACAAGAATAATTACCCTACGCATGATTAGGAATTGGCTGCTGTAGTTTATGCACTGAAGATTTGGTGACACTACCTGTATGGTGTTTAGTGCGATATTTTCACTTATCACAAAAGCCTCAGTTACTTTTTCACGTAGAAGGAGTTGAACATGAGGCAGCGGAGGTGGTTTGAGCTAATCAAGGACTAAGATTGCACCATCAGTTATCACACGGGGAAAGCTAATGTGGTAGCCGATGCATTGAGTTGGAAGTTGGAGCATGTGGCAGTATTTGCAATTGCAGCTTAACATCATATCAGATGGGATCTAGAAAGCCTTGGTATAAAGTTGGTGACCGGTGATCATCAGGCTTTCATTGCTAGTTTGGTAATCTAGCCGACTTTATTTAAGCGTATTAAAGCCGCGCAGGCTAGTGATGCGAAGTTAGTTGAGATTGTGGAGAAAGTGCAGCAGGGGTTGACTGTGAATTTTAACATCTCTGAAGGGGGGTGTGTTGAGGTTTGGAACCAGGCTATGTATTCTAAACGACGACAAAATCAGAAGGATGATTCTGGAGGAAGCGTATCGTTCTTTATATATGGTACATCCTGGTAGCACAAATATGTATCGAGATTTGCGCGAGACCTTCTGGTGGAGTGGTATGAAAAGGGAGATTGCTCAGTTTGTGGAGCAATGTCTAACGTGTCAGTAGATGAAAGCTGAACATCAGAGGTCAGGGCCGTTACAGCCCTTAGCTATTCTGGAATGGAAATGAGAACATATTTCCACGGACTTTGTGACTAGATTGCCGCCAGCACTTCATGGGAAGAATGTCATTTGGGTGATCAAGGTTGACGAAATATGCTCACTTTATACCGATGAAGGTTCGTTGCCCTTTAGGTAGGCTAGCAGACCTGTACGTGCATGAGATAGTTAGAATGCACGGGGTACCGATGTCCATTGTGTCAGATTAAGACCCGAGGTTTACCTCTTATTTCTGGAAGAGTTTACAAGAAGCACTAGGGATGAAGTTTACTTTCAGTACATCGCTCTAATCCCAGATTGATGGACAGTCAGAGAGAACAATACAGATCTTGGAGGATATGTTACGGGCTTACGTGTTAGACTTTGATGGTGATTAGATGCAGTTTCTGCCACTAGTAGATTTACCTATAACAATAGCTTCCAGACCAGTATCAGGAAGGCACCGTTCGAGGCTCTGTATGGTCGGAGGTGTCGGTCTCCTTTGTACTGGGATGAGGTTGGTGAACGTCAGGTGTTAGGACCTGAACTTGTGCAGTAGGCATTTGAGAAGGTGGGTTCGATTTTGGATAGGATTAAATCGGCTCAAAGTCGGTAAAAGAGTTATGCAGATGTTCACAGCCGTGAGTTGGAATTCGAGGCGGGGGGTAAGGTATTTCTGAGGATCGCTCCGATGAAAGGGGTGATGAGATTCGAAAGGAATGGCAAACTGAGCCCGAGGTATATCAAACCATTCAAGGTTCTTGAGTGAGTGGGTCTGGTAGCCTATAGGATTGCACTACCCCCAGCACTCTCGAGGACCCACGATGTGTTTCACGTATCCATGTTGAGGAGGTACATGTTCGATTCGTCGCATGTTATTTGTTACGAGAGCTTAGAAATTGGGGATACTTTAGCATACAAGGAAGTACCCGTTCAGATTCTTGACAGTAAAGTTCAGAAGTTACGTACCAAAGATATACAGTTAGTGAAGGTATTATGGCGGAATCACGAGGTTGAGGAAGCTTCTTGGGAATTGGAAGCGGAAATACGTTGGAAGTATCCACAGTTGTTCTGAGTTGAGATTTTGATAGTAGAAACAGTGAATATGTGTGTATTACGCTACTACGGTATTGGGATAGGTGGTTAGTCATTGGGAGTGTGTATTACTATGAATTACCAAGATGGTTTATGTATGTAACCATGGTATTCCTCCACCATAAGTGAGGGTATATGTGTATTTTGATGGGGCTGCGTTATAGTGACCACCAGCTCTTCCTGGAGTCGGGTATGTGCATTTGGTTGTATGAATGAGTTTGAAATGAGAGATTATAAATTTTGAGGATGAAATTTTTGTAAGGAGGGGAGGTTGTAAGAGCCCAATCCGTAAGATCTAGAATAAATAAATAAGGCAAGGGCAAAATAGTAAATTGAGTAGACTTCGTCAGCAAAGCCAGAGTTCATTGACGAAGGCCCTTTTTTTGTTTGGCAACGAAATGTAGAGGCTCGTTGACGAGGAGAAGCCAAAAGGTTTCTAGAAATCCAAAATCTCAGGCTCGTTGACGAACTGCCTTCATTGACTCGTCGACGAAGATGTCGTCTCATCGACGAGGCTGGCCGAGTCAAAGGTGCTATAAATATCTTTTTTTGGGTTGCATTGAAGCTAAGTTATCAAATGCTCTCTCTCTCTCTCTCTCTCTCTCTCTCTCTCTCTCTCTCTCTCTCTCTCTCTCTCTCTCTCTCTCTCTCTCTCTCTCTCTAGATTTCTTCATTGTTCATTACTAGAATCGACGATCCAACGTTACTACGAGGATCAGGGAAGGATTCTCTTCGAGATTTGTGGAACGGATCTTCATTTCGAGGATTTTCGGGTTTTGACCCAAAATCGAGGTAAGACTCGGTTTTCATTTCTGTTTTGGTAGTTCTGCAGAGAATGGAATTGTAAGTATGTTTTGTACTGTGATTTATAGGTTTTGGGAACTCGGTTCGCTATTTAGGAGTCATAGAGCTCGGGTTTGGATTTTTGGGGAAAGGTAAGGGGATTCTATTTATATCGGTTATTTTCAAAATCAGATTCGATAGAACTGTGGTTCACGGTCCTATGTGTGTTTTGACTACTCATTTGGAGAAATCTAATGGGTGGAAATTACGAGGTTTTCATGTTACAGTTTTGGAAAAAAAGGGGCATTAGGTTGCATCTCTGGTTTCGTTGGAAAATCGTGGATATATTGTGATATATATTGTGTTATGGAGATGGTCGTGCCTTGACTTGTTTTAAACTGTGTTTTGAAAATCATGATTGTTGAGATTACCAAATGAGTGTGGATTAAATTGTTATATGAACATGCATGAGTTGTGATTTTATGAAATGAGATATAGGAACGGGGTTTTGAATTGTTCTAGGTTGTGAAAGAGTATCCGGCTCTATATCTGAGGGTGTGAAATACCACATGCCAGTGGCAAGAGTGTTCGGCTCTATATATGAGGGTGTGAAATACCACCTTTTCGGCTAATCACCGAAGGGTGTGGATCCACCAGATCTACCGGTACGATGCCATGGGAGCCTGGGGCTACACCATGTACCAATGACACTGTGTAATATGAGCCGGCTTCAGGTCGAAGGGTGTGACAACATCAGGTTACTTGATCATGTGTGTGTGTGTGTGTGTGTGTGTGTGATGAGCACTATACTAGAACTATTTTGTGAAAATATTGGAACTGTATTGAACTATGTATATTTTATGTCATGATAACACTCAATTGCCACACACTGATATAACCTGATTCTTCCTTACTGAGAGGTATCTCACCCCTATCGTACGTGTAATGACCTGCTTAATTAAATGGGTTTTTTTTTAATATATACTGTGATTATCTACATGCTCTGATACCCTACCGAGTTAAGTCCATCCATAAACCTAAGCAGCAAGAAACAGAAACTGAATAAACACATCCATATACGTTATGTACAATACCAAAGTGCTAGTATGTTATCTCTGAATACACATGTATTACTATTCCCAAAATAACCTCAACTGGTGAGGGCTACACAAAAATGCTCTCAAAAATGATACTCACTCTGCTGACAAGGCACTACAGACGTCTCTTTATTTGCGAGCCTGATCTGCTCGCCTACCTAGATCACCTGAAAAATATTTCAACACTAGGATGAGCCAACGCTCAGTAAGAAGAAATATGCTATTACTAGTGTGTGGCAAATGAGCTACTATATATATCATGAAATCTATTTCATAAATCATGAATAACTGAGTAGAATACAAATAATAAAGCACACCACCCCTTTTTCCCTATTGCTTGACATATCAGTATTAAGGTTATAATTCAAAATACTTCTAGCGTATATAGTGGGATCCCTGTTTCTGTAAATCAATACGTAAGTAATAGTAATTGAAACTATTCCCTATGGCTATCTATGTCATAACATGCCCCTCATGACAAGGTTGTGCGGCCCGTAGGCTGGATTTACCCTGGCTGGCCAACCAGGAATAAATCACTGAACTCCGTCAGTCGACCTGCCCACCTCAACCCATATCTGGATGGGGAGCCTAACCTCTTCAAGGGCCTAGGTGGTCGACTTTACCATGTATATCTGAATAGGTGGTTGCACTCGTAAAGTAACATAGTATCTGTAGCAACGATACCGTGCTCTGTAGCTACAAGTTCAACAGGGTCTAATATCATATAATATATTTCTATACATAACTAACTGATTTACCATGATTCTGAAGTACTGAAATAACCATGATGCAGCATAACGTACTAAAATCTGAATAATCATATTATGGAACTGCATATTCGTAATACTAGAATTCGTATAATCATGGTACTGAAATAACGTAAAATCATGGTACTGAAATCTGTAAGATCATGATACTGAAGTTCGTATAACCATAATACTGAAATTCATAAAATTAGGAAACTAAATTCGTAAAACATATCCCCGTACCATATACATAATCACAAGCCACACCATACTAAAATACATAATTTTCATAAATAAATAAACTGTATAATATTTAGAAATTTCCTAGTATAGCATATTTCCCTTACCTTAACTTTGAAAAACCCCTAGGGAATACAAGTCTAACACCCGCAGGGCCTTCTACAAAACACCCTGAAACCAATATTTTTCAGAACTAAACATCAGTATTTTTCTAGTCTGTATCATTTCCTATAACTACCACAAGGCCAAAAGGAGACTAAAAGGCCTTACCCTGAATTTGGGATGATTTCCAACTCCGATTTTCCGACAATCCACTTCGGTAGATGCATGGAGAACTCCGCTAGGAGCGTCGTAGTAGCTTCAGATCATCGATCCGGCGACCGGTGGGGCCGAAAATGAAGAGAGAAGGGAGAGGGAGTCGTAGGAAATAGAGAGAGGAGAGAGAGAGAGTGGCGAGAGAAATGAAGATTATCCCGGATTTCCACTATTTATAGAGTCAGGTTCGTCGACGAGCCCTTCACAAAATTCGTTGACAAAACCCTATGTTCGTCGACGAAATTCAGAGCAGCCCGAACCATCTCTCGGTATTTTCTCGTCGACGAAGCCCTGTGTTCGTCAATGAATTCTGAAGACCTTCGTCGACGAAACCCTATGTTCGTCGACGAAGCTTGGCAATTTCTGAAATTTTGATTATTTAATATTATCTCCAAAATGTAATGTCGTTGACAAAGTCTACGCCCTCCTTCTGTTTCTGGTTCTATTTTCTCTCCCTCTAATATTTAAAATGCTATTATTCTTCGGGTCACTATAGTACGTACATGTTTTCAGGTCCTTCAAGTAACTGGAACTAACGTCCTTGTGTTATAAGCGTAGTTGTCAGTGTACTGCATAAAGTACTTGTGTAAGTACTAGGACTATATCGAGTTGTCGTTTTGGGTTTTGGCTGACACCCGGGTTTATGATGTGAATGTGTATAGGGTGTACGAGAACCCCACGGGGTCAGACCCTCATTCATTATTGTATCATTGGTGTTTTGTATGATACAAGGACAAGTTAAGTTACTAATTCACCCCTGGGTCTTATTACTAGGTTCGGGGTGTGAAAGGATATGTCATCCTTCCTAAAGATGATCCAATTCAAGCAGAAGATCCTCCTGCAGGGACAACTCCTTAGATGGGCTAACTGGTTCTTACAGTATAAATTCAAAGTTAAGCACATCAAAGGAAAACAAAATATCCTCAGTGACTTCCTCTCAAGACCAACAAATCATCGTCAAGTTCTCTCCCTCATGGCCTCCTCATCTTCCTCGTCCCTTTCAAATATGGTCCAGTCCTTCCCAAGTGAAATTCAGGATAACATCCTCAGTCACACCATTGATAAAAGCAATCATAAAATGATCCAAGGTCTCCAGTCCCTCATTCTCTCAAAATATGGTTTAGTCGATGCACCGATAAAAAACCTAAACTTGCACCCTTTTTTTCCATTTATCAATGGTCTTTGGGTCCCCACACTTGCCTATCTGAACTTTCCTAAAGAAGCCTTCCTCCTTCTTTGGTACCTTGCAAGGACGTACTGACTTTATATGATCCTTCACAAAACTTGGACCTATGCCTTCTTGACAAACCAGAGACAAAGACATCGCCACTATAGTTTCTTTAAGGACTGGCTCCTATTATTCAAAATAGAGGCACAATGGATTGAGTAGTTGGATTTCATTACAGGATCCCCATATTTATTGGTTGTTTTCCATCTCAAAGGAAAAATCCAAATTCAAGACAGGAATATATATGTTAATATCACTCCTATCTATGAAAGGCTAAGGAGTTTCAAGGAAAATCTATTTGCGAATCCGCATCTTTCAGTTCATAAATGGATTGGTATAAGAAAGAGCTTATGCCACATAAATCAGGTTGACTTGGACGGATTACCACAAGAATTATTCAATCCAGTGCATTTTCAGGACGACAAAAGAGCCAAAAGCTTTCATTATGCAAACTGTTCCCTAATTTCTATAGTACGTACCTACCTAATGAACATGGTGACATTGTATTATGTTGAATAAACTGAACGTAATGGGACAATTGATGATTTGGAAATGATGGTAGTCTACCCAGCCGAAAAAGAAGAAGAAGAGTACCGAGCAAGAATGAACCACTGGCTAAAAGGACCACTGAAGCATTACCAGCCTTATCTTTATATGAATTGTACTTGTCAAGTCAGTTTTATCTTTTTATGTCCGCTTTATCTTTTTGTGTGTTGCTCTTATCAATCAATTATATCTTTTTGTGTGTTGCCCTTATTAGTTTTAGCTTTTGTGTATTGCCATTATCAAGTTAGTTTTATCTTTATTAAAATGTGTATAAAGGAGATAAAGAAAAATAATATGTCGAAAGCATATACCAAAATGTCATGGCATATTCTCTCGCTAATTATTTATTTAAGGGAGGCTCCCACCTCAAGTTGGGCGGAGCAAGTGACAGTAGGAATTCTCTTCCAAGAATTTGATGTATTCCTCCTGTTCTTGTGAATCTTTCCCATTCTCTTAGTGTGTTTTTATTACATCTTGTCATCATATTCTGCATTGATGGAACACTAATTGCCCCGCTGGCATAAGAGCAATAATAGTATGTGGTGGAGATGGAGGCATGGACCCCAAGACTTTGTGAGTTTTTAAATTTGAAAATATTAATAATGGAGGTGAGTCGGTGACGAGTCGTGGTCGTGGGAAGGGGAGACTAGACGTGGCGATGAACTGCGGGATGCTCCGCGTGACCACTGACCACCGCATCTCGACGTACTACAAATCTTGTCTCCTCTGACAGCTCATCCAAGACATTTTAAAAATGCCAAAATGGGGTTTGGCTGCTAATGTATCATTGATGCTGTGCTTTGTCTTTTAGGTAATTATGAAATTTAGGCTCGTCAGCAGACCACATGATGCGTGATGCTCGCTACAAGACGAGTTATCAAAGTCTTCACCAACCTCAAGCCCACAAAAAAGAAAAAGAAAAAATCATTCTGCACAAAAGAAAGTGATATAAAAAATATAAAAATTTTACTAAAAAATATTTACTCTTTAATTTTACTATTAGACTAGCAATATGGCCCGCCACGCTGCAGAATAGTTTAAAATGCAATTTCTAAAAAATTATATATTTTGTTAAATTATATTAAAATAAATATAATATCTCAATAATGCATATTGTCAAAATATAATATTCTATATATATGGTACGGCTATCTACATTAAATTGATTTAGTATTAAACCATTTAAATATAATTTTAAAATATAAATAATAAAAAATTAAGTTAAAGGAAACACTAATAGAATAAATTATTTTTAAGCACTTTTAATTCAATATTTAACACATAATTCAATGAATTTGATATATACACCAGTGCTTTTGGTAAACAGTCGCTCGGGCCTAGTTACTACGATCCTCTTTGTGAGGAGGCATCCCTTCTCTTGAAGTTTTCAAAAGTTAGAAAATAGTCCAATCAAAATATAAATAATTTTTTTGATAAATATTATTAAATTATTAATTTAATTAAAGTATAAATAGTCATAATTCATAATTAAATATATAATATTAAAAAAAACTTAAAAAAGAAAAAGAAAACCAACACTACAAGATCATATAAATTTAAGTCTTAAACTTGAAATTCATGTTTAAAATACAACATTTTAAACTTGTAAAATAGAAAATAAAACCAAAAATACAATAAACTGAAAAAAGCATGACTTTTCAAAACTCTTCATACCAAACCAATTCACTTGTCCTCCATGCTTAACAAACACCATTGTTCACTAAAAAATATATAGATCTAAAGGAAAAAATAGCATGATATTTTTCAAAAAACAAAATAAAGAAAATAAAAATTAACCTAAAAGAGCTCTTGACAATTCCTCTTTTAAAGAAAAAATTTTTAATTTAATCACCTTCACTTTAACTTGGATGAAGGAATATTTTATTAATATTTTCAAAATAATCAAGGGGTATAATCAAATAAATATGTTTAGAAAGTCAAAAATATACCTGCATTCATTATATATATATATATATATATATATTATCAATAAAGAAAGAAAATGGGTACAATAATTTAAAGTAATATGATAAATTAGTGCATGTAAAGTAAATTTATACATAGTATATGCAAATCTATGGTATAATATTAAAAGAGATCGTCCTTACTTAAGAAGCCTACAAATCCCAAATCCTAATTTCTCATAATTTTGAATTTTTAAAATTTAAAACTGATATTTGATTGGTTGAGTTCTTCTTTTCATCAAGATTGTTATTAGAGCATATTATTAATTTTTGCAATTTAACCCATAAAATACCTTTATATTTAAATTCTTACATATGTTTTTGTTGACTTTCACATAAATCTCTCTCACACTCTCTCCATCTCTCTTTCATTGGTACAAATCTCTCCCAAGATCAACCCTCAATCTTTCCCCATGCTGTGGCGCGTGAGGGAGGAGGTCGCGGCTGTCATAGGAAACTAGGCTGTCGTCCTCGTTTAGTGGTAGCAGTGGCACTCCAGCGAATTGCATATAGTGGCCCTACGATAGAGGGGATGTGGGAGGGAGAGAGAGAGAGAGAGAGCGAGAGAGAATAGGGATTGGGATGCCCAAGATTTTGCATGAGGGAGGCCAAAAGGATATTTGGACAAAATTTTTAGTGACAGTTCCAAAAATTATCACTAAAATACCATTACTAGTGATGATTTTTAAAAACTATCACTAAAATACGACTAATAGTGACAGTCAACAACTATCACTAATAATAAAGTATTAGAGACAAAAGATTTCGTCACTAATATCGCGTGATAGTTTGAGTGGGAAAACCTACTTTTAGTGATAAAATTGTCACTAATAATGCATTATTAGTGGCGGATACCAGTTTCGTCACTAATGCCTAAACTATTAGTGATGAATTTATTTTTTGTCAATAATAGCACATTATTATTATTATTAATGATGGATACCAGTTTCGTCACTAATGCCTTAACTATTAGTGATGAATTTATTTTTCGTCACTAATAGCACTTTATTAGTGACGATTTTTGCTTCGTCACTAGTACGTTCGTCACTAAAATGGTCATTTTTTGTAGTGACGCACACAACCTGCACATATAATCCAAACCCCCATAGTGTGGTTGCGCATCCCACATGATCAACCATTGATATTCATGCACATTATTGTTTCTTGATTCTAACATATTTGAACATTAAATTTTAATCATCCATTCATGCAATTAGTTATTAAATCATTTTGTAATATGCCAAATTATAAATTAAAATGCAACTTTAGAGGCCATTTGGTACCGTTATCAAAATTAGAGAAATAAAGACCAAAAATAAAAACTAAAACCTAGAAACCAATAACCTATTTGGTTAACATTTATAAAATTAATACAAATTAAAAACTTAATGAAAATGCTCATTTTCATTTTTAAATCAAATAATACTATAAAAATATGATTAAAATAATAAAATTACGAATAAACATATTTAAAAATTACAATAAGAAAAATAAAATATAAGATAGTTATTTTATTTAATTGTTCCATTTTCAAAATTCACTTTACAATAAAAATTTTATGGGCATGACAATTGAAAAATAGTAAAAATATTTTGTAATTGGCTTTATTATTATTTTTTGAAATATACATTTGTAATTATTTTTAAATTCATTTGATTATTTAATTTTGATTTTAATTTAAAAGTGTATAAAATGAATAATTCAAAAAAAAAAAAAAACTATTTCTGGATATTAAATGTTCGACAAAAGGTTGTCAAAATAACTGAAAATCATAAAATATAGTTTTATATTTTTTGACAAATAGTTGAAACCCAACAATAGAAACAGAAAATTAACAATATAAATAGAAAACTTATAACATAAATAAATGCATTTTTATAATTTGTTTCTTCACAATGGAGAAATAAAAATAGAAAATAGAAAATTCCAATAATACCAAATATATCCTAAGTTATTACATTGTGATATGATACCGAACATACCCTCTAACATGAACTATCTATAACTGGAATTGCTACCAATGTCACTTAATTGAGTCGAATATATCGATCACTTATTTATCCACTTACCTGTCAATGCAATCTTTTGGGCTAAATCTAATAGAACTACAAAATTTATGAACGTGCACCCACATGGAAAACCTTTGTTTGTGTTTGAAGGCGATAAAGGCATGGACACCAATCTTGGTTTGCTTTTAAATTTGAAAGTATTGATAACATATGTGAGATTGTGATGGATTGTGCATGTTGAAAGCATATGGGAAAATGAGCTGATGAGAATAGTTATAGAACGCACATATTGTCCTATACAATCTATTTGGCAAAATCTAGATAGCATGTGGTGGATATGGAGGCATGGAGGCATGGACCCCAGCCTTTGTGAGTTTTTAAATTTAATAATGGAGGTGAGTCGGTGACGAGTCGTGCGCGTGGGAAGGGGAGACTAGACGTGGGGATGAACCGCGGGATGCTCTGTGTGACCACCATTATCTCAACGTGCTAGAAATCTTGTCTCCACTGGCAGTGACAGCTAATAATGTCGAGTTATTTTCTGTTTTATTATTAAAAATATATAAAATATTAAATAATACTCCCATTGAAAAAAAATTCCCCAAAGTAATGCTCACGTAATCTCGCAACTTGATGCTGCGAGATTTAAACCGATAAGCCACTGCAAAGACGACACGTGGCAAGGAGGGAACCAAATCTCGCAGCTTGGAGCTGCGAGATTTAAAGAGAGCAGCTAGTTGGAAATCGACGCGTGGCGCGTAAAGAAAGAAAATCTCGTAGCTCTAAACTGCGAGATTTAAAGGGCAAGCCAGCGGCACCTTCCCGAGTTATGCAGGCAACTTACCTAGATGCTGCCGGAGGTGGGTAGTCAGGTACAGGTTGCTATGAGGGGGAGAAGGCTGGAATGCAACGGCGACGAAAAAGGATACGAGCAGCGTGGGCAACGGCACCGGCAAGGATGGTGAGCGACAACGGCGGCAAGGGGTGTTGGCAACGGTGGCGGCGAGGACTGGTTCTACTTCAAGAGGTGTTGCAGGGTAAGGACGAGGAGGTTGCCTGAGGTGGAGATGCGTGGTGGTTGTGTCGGTTTTCTGGTGCGATCCGGAGTTGATAACGACGACGGTGACGATGGTTGCGGAAGTTGTTTGCAGTCGTGTGGTGTTGTGGCCGGATCTATTGGTTCGTCGGGTGAGGTGGTGAAGTTGCCGCAAGGGAGGCTGGGCGAGTGGAGCAGGGGGTTGTGGAGCAGAGAGCGGCAGCGACGGCTATTGTTTTTGCGAGTTGCCGAGAGGTGTGGGTTGTCGTCGGAGTTGCAGAGGCTTGAACTAACGGCGTTGGTGACGGCGAGGCTCGGCTCCTTTAAATCTCGCAGCTCCAAGCAGCGAGATTTGCTCCCCTCCGCCATGTGTCACCTTCTCACTGGTTGTTCGATTTAAATCTCGCAGCACCAAGCTGCGAGATTTTCTTCCCTTCGTGCCACGCATCACCTTCCCAATGGTCCATCAGTTTAAATCTCGCAGCATCAAGCTGCGAGATTATGTGAGCATTAGTTTGGAAAATTTTTTCCCAATCAAAGTATTATTTGATATTTTATATATTTTTAATAATAAAACAGGAAAAAACTCTAATAATGTCACTCCAAAGCTATTAAATATATATATATATATATAAGCCATGACCTTTTGAAAATTGCAAAGTGGGGTTTGGGTGCTAGTGTATCATTGGTGCTATGCTTTGTCTTTTAGGTAATTATTATGAAAGCTAGAGGGACCACATGATGCATGATGCACACTATAAAATAAAAAAAAAATCATCTTCTCAAAAGAAATTGATAAATATATATATATATATATATATATATATAATTTACTAAAAAATACTTGCTCTTTAATTTTACTATTACACTAGTAAGACGGCGTGTGCCACGCCGTAGAAATAACTGTAATATCTCAATAATACATGTTGTCAAAACATAATATTCTAAATTTACGGTAAGTGTGTCTAAACCGTTTAAATATAATTTTAAAACATAAATAATAAAAAACTAAGTTAAAGAAAACAAAAATAGAACAAAATTTTAGACATAATCCAATGAATTTGATTTGTAGACTTGTGTTTTTGGTAAACAATCGCCACTACGATCCCTTTTGTGAGGAGGCATCCATTTTCCTGAAGTTTTCAAAAGTTAGAAAATACTCCAATCAAATTATAATTAACTTTTTTCATAAATATTATTAAAATATTAATTTAATTCAAGTATAAATATTCATAATCCATATACTTTCAAAGCTTTAATAATGACCAAATATATTTTTTCTAAATTTGTATATATATATATATATATATATTATTTTTACTAAAGAAAGAAAACGGGTCCAACAATTTAAATTAATATGCATGTAATGTAAATTTATAGATTATATAAGCAAATCTACAGTATAATATTAAAAGAGATCATCCTTATTTAAGAAACCTACAAACCCTAAATCCTAATTTCTCATAATTTTGAAATTTTAAAATTTAAAACTAATATTTGATTGGTTGAATTCTTCTTTTCAAGATTGTTATTAGAGTATATTATTAATTTGTTCAATTTAAACCATAAAAAATACCTTTATATTTAAACTCTTAAATTTTTTTTTATTGACTTTCACATAAATCTGTCTCTCACACTCCCCATCTCTTTTTCATTGGCACAAATCTCTCTCTCAATCGACCCTCAATCTCTCCCCCTACTGTGGCACACTGGGGGAGGAGGGGCTATGGCTGCCATAGGAGCAAACAGCTGGCGAAAATTAATACAAATTAAAATTGTAATTAAAAAAATGCTCATTTTCATATTTAGAGATAAAATAATATTATAAAAATATGATTGAAGTAATAAAATTATGAATAAACATATTAAAAAATTACTATAATAAAAATAAAATTTAAGCTAGTTATTTTATTTAATTATTCTATTTTAAAAATTCCCTTTACAATAAAAATTTTATGGACATGACAATTAAAAAATAGTAAAACTATTTTGTAATTGACTTTATTATTATTTTTTGAAATATATATTTTTAATTATTTTAATGATTATTTAATTTTGATTTTAATTTAAAAGTGTATAAACTGAATAATTTAATACAAAAAAATTATTTCCGGATATTAAAAGTTCTGAAAAAAGATTTCCAAAGCAACTGAAAAATCATAAAATCTTGTTTTCGGTATTTTGACAAATAGTTTAAAACCGACAATAGAAACTAAAAAAAAATTGACAATATAAAACCAATAATAGAAATAGAAAACTGACAACATAAAAAAATGCATTTTTATAATTTGTTTCTTCACTCTGGAGAAATAGAAATAGAAAATAGAAAACAGTAATCATACCATGACAGACTCATAGTTATTATATCGTGAAATGAATAACCCATCAAGTGACAAAGTGACAAATTTTCCACCATCGAGCATTGATTATCTATAACTCAAATTGCTATCATTGTCACTTAATTGAGTCGAATATAAACGGTCACTTGTGTATCCAATTATCTGCCTAGTGCATTACAAATTATTTAATACAATTTTCTTTGCCAAATCTAGTAAAACTACAAAATTTACAAACCTCCACCCACATGCAAAACTTTTGTTTGTGTTTGGAGGGGATCAAAGCATGGACACTAATCTTTGTTCATTTTAAAATTTGAAAGTATTGATAACATATGTGAGTTTGTGAAGGATTGATTGTGCATGTTGAGAGCATATGGGGAAATGGACGTAGCAATGAACCCATGAAAATACGGTTAATTTATCACCAGTTATTCGATACAATCTATTTTGCAAAATGGAGTAAAACTAGATAGTTCTTGAATCATCCACGTGCAATTCACAAGCAATGTTTTGTTTGTGTCTGGTGGAGATGGGAGGCATGGATCCCAACCTTTGTTGAGTCGTGCATGTTCAAAGAATCAAAAGTAAGGGGAGACTAGACGTGGCGATGCTCTGTGTGACCAAGTGTGTAGCTGAGACCAATAAGAATCATTTAGGTTGCGGATGGATCCAAATAGGGTCAAGACGTGAGAGGTAGAATTGGTTTGGAGGTACATGGAATGCAATCTAACGTACGTAAGGCGCCAGTGGTAAGACCCACTTGAGCAACTGTTAGAGAATTAGACTTACTCCCAGAAGGGAGACGATTTCCGTTTAAGGGAGATCAAGCAGTTGAAACTCACAAGTGAGAAAGATATTGTTGAGAATTTCACTTGTGAGCTTATCACACATTGGAAAATTTGAGAGGATAATGGGTGCTTATATACATAGTTGGACCCAAGACCCAATAGGCTTAAACTTTTGGATCAAACTGGTGTTCACCCATGTGTATCAAGCCCACCCATGGACTCCTCTGGTCCTAACCATACCAAACAGACCCTTAGTTATAAATGATAAATTCTTTGCGTATCATATAACATGGATTATCTATAACTCAAATTGCTACCGGTGTCACTTAATTGAGTTAAGTATACCGGTCACTTATTTATCCACTTATCGGCATAGTACACCATAGATTATTCAATACAATTTTCTAGGCTAAATCTAGTAGAACTACAAAATTTATAAACATCCACCCAAATGCAAAACTTTTGTTTGTATTTGAAGGAGATCAAGGCATGGACACTAATCTTGGTTTGCTTTTAAATTTGAAAGTAATGATAACATACGTGGGTTTGTGATGGATTGTGCATGTTGAAAGCATATGGGAAAATGGAGGCAGCAATGAGCTAATGAGAATGCACAAATTATCCGATACAATCTATTTTGCAAAATCTAGTGTGTATGTGGTGGCGATGGAGGCATGGACACCCCAGCGGCCCAGCCTTTGTGAGTTTTTAAATTTGACAGTATTAATTACTAGTGGAGGTGAGCCGGTGACGAGTCGTGCTCGTGGGAAGGGGAGACTAGACGTGGGCAAATGAACTGCGGGATGCTCTGTGCGACCACCATTATCTCAACGTGCTACAAATCTGGTCTCCATTTTCAGTGACAGCTAATAATGTCCCTACAAAGCTATTAAATATATATATAAAAGCCACGTCCTTTTGAAAATTGCAGAGTGGGGTTTATTGTATCATTGGTACTCTGCTTTGTCTTTTAGGTAATTATGAAAGTAAGGCTCGCCAAGGGACCACGTGATGCATGATGCACACTATCAAAATAAATAAATAAATAAATAAAATCATCTGCTCAAAAGAAATTGATAAAAAAAATTATATAAAAAATTTACTAAAAAATATTTACTCTTTAATTTTGCTATTAGACTAGTAAGACGGCCGTAGAATAGTTGAAAATGTAATTTTTCAAAAATTATATATTTTATTAAAATAGTTTAAAATAACTCTAATATCTCAATAATACATATTGTCTAAATTTACGGTAAGTGTGTCTAAACCGTTTATATATAATTTTAAAACATAAATAATAAAAAACTAAGAAAGAAAACAAAAATAGAACAAAATTTAAGACATAATCCAATGAATTTAATTTGTAGACCTGTGTTTTTGATAAACAATCGCCACTAGGATCCCCTTTGCGAGGAGGCATCCCTTCTCCCAAGTTTTCAAAAGTTAGAAAATAGTTCAATCAAATTATAATTAACCTTTTTCATAAATATTAATTTAATTCAAGTATAAATATCCATAATTCATATACGTTCAAATATATGAGCTTTAATAATGACCAAATATATTTTTTCTATCATTATTAAAAATATAATATGAAAAAAGCTCAAAATCAGTACAAAAAATAGCATGTTGTTTTTTCGTAAAACAAAATAAAGAAAATAAAAATTAACCTAAAAGAGCTCTTGACAATTCCTCCTTTAAAGAAAAAAAAAATTGAATTAATCACCATCACATTAACTTGGATGAAGGAATTTTTTATTAATATATTCAAAATAATCAAAGGGTAAATTATAATCAAATAAATATGTTAGAAAGTCAAAAAATATACGTGCATTCATAATTTATATATATATATATATATATATATATAATATTTTTGCTAAAGGAAGAAAACGGGTCCAATAATTTAAATTAATATGATAAATTAGTGCATGTAATGTAAATTTATACATGGTATAAGCAAATCTATAGTATAATATTAAAAGAGATCATCCTTATTTAAGAAACCTACAAACCCTAAATCCTAATTTCTCATAATTTTGAAATTTTAAAATTTAAAACTAAAATTTGATTGGTTGAATTCTTCTTTTCAAGCTTGTTATTAGAGTATATTATTGATTTGTGCATTTTAAACCATAAAAAATACCTTTATATTTAAACTTTTAAATTTTTTCAATGACTTTCACATAAATCTCTCTCTCTAACTCTCCATCTCTTTTTCATTGGCACAAATCTCTCTCTCAATTGATCCTCAATCTCTCCCCCTACTGTGGCACACAGGGGGAGGAGGTTGTGGCTATGGCTGCCGTAGGCAGCAAACGGCTGGCTAAAATTAATACAAATTAAAATTGTAATTAAAAAATGCTCATTTTTATATTTAGAAAAAATAATATTGTAAAAATATGATTAAAGTGATAAAATTATGAATAAACATATTAAAAAAATTACTAAAATAAAAATAAATTTAAGCTAGTTATTTTATTTAATTATTCTATTTTCAAAATTCATTTTACAATAAAAAATTTATGGACATGGCAATTGAAAAATAGTAAAAGCATTTTGTAATTGACTTTATTATTATTTTTTGAAATATATATTTATAATTATTTTAATAATTATTTAATTTTGATTCTAATTTAAAAGTTTCTAAAATGAATAATTTAATCAAAAAAAAATTTATTTCTAAATATTAAAAGTTCTGGCAAAAGGTTTCCAAAATTATAGAAAATCATAAAACTTTGTTTTTTATTTTTGACAATAGAATTTAAAATTTTGATAATATAAAACCAATGGTAGAAATAGAAAACTGATAGCATCAACAAATGCATTTTTACGATTTATATTTTCACCATAGAGAAATAGAACTAGAAAATGAAAAACTGTAATCATACCATGACAAGTCATAGTTATTACAGCGTGAAATGAATAACTCTCAAACGTCCACCTACATGCAAAAATGGAGTAAAACTAGATAAGATAGTTCGTGAATCATCCACGTGCAATTCACGTGCAAATTTTTGTTTGTCTGATGGAGATGGAGGCATGGACCCCAGCCTCTGCTGAGGACGTGGGTCGGTGGCGAGTCGTGCATGTTCAAAGAATCAACAAATCTTGTCGCCACTGCCATCTAATAATGTCCCTCGAAAGCTAATTAAATAAAAAAAAAATCCAAGACCTCTTGAAAATTCCGAAATGGGTTTGGCTGCTAATGTATAATTGCAGCAAAAGGCTGGCCAATTATCATGCAAGATCGCTGACGCTATTATAAACTAATAATATAATATTTTTATAATCACTATTCTTAGATATAATAAACTAATAATATAATATTTTCATATTATGATCGTGAAAAACTTAAATTTTACGTTGTAATCAAAATAGACAAAATCTTCCTCTTATCTTCTTTATATTATAAATTATTTTATACTCCCGTCTCTTTCTTTCACACACACACTTGGTATTATAATAATTTATTATTATGTAAAATAATTATATTTCATAATAATTATAAATTGTTATCTTACAGAGTTCTTGCACTCTCGCTTTGTGCATTATAACAATCACGCACAGTTCATCTATTATATTAATATATAAATTTATTACAATAATGCAGTCACATTCCATTGATACTATTAATGGAGATAAATTATTATTTTTCTTTCAATCAGTGAAATAATCCAGAGATATTATCAAATTTCTATTCTAAATAGGAAATCATCAGTTTGTTTTCAATATTAATTATATTTTCGGTACTAATAAAATATATAATAATATTATATTTGGATTAAAAATTTATTTATTTGACTAAATTAAATTCTCTAATTTAATTATCAAATATCAGAACACTCGTTAGTGTGCGACCTCATAGGTTCAATACTGAGTTGGTAGTAAACTGGTCAAACCAATCTACTAGTCAAGGTTGGCGTATAACAACATTCCTTAATGACCAGATAACATGAAGTACACAATTACGTTCAATAACTTGTAGAAGAATAATGTAGTATTTTCTTCCATCATTACAACTCCGGGTGTACCATAGGATATGGTCCAACTGTCAAATCCCAATAAGTAACCTACTATGTTTCATGTCTGGGATGCCCGGGATTTTGCATGAAGAAGGGAAGGATATTTAGGCAGAGATTTTAGTGATGATTCCAAAAACCATCACGTACTAAAATACCTCTACTAGTGATGGCTTTTAAAAATTGTCACTAAAATACGACTATTAGTGACGATTGACAACCGTCACTAGTAATATAGTATTAGTGATAAAAAATTTCGTTACTAATATCCGATAAATCGTTACAAATATGTTGGAATTGGTGTGATCCCAAGAGGGGGGTGAATTGGGTTTTAAAAACTTTTTGACTAATTTAAATGTTTCACTGATTCACCACAGTTCATATCCCATTCAACGTATATACGTGTATGTAAAACGATTTTAACAATAAAAGCAAACATACACGTGTGTAGTATCTTATTTAAATTAAATGTGTGCATGAGAATAATTTTGACATAAAATAAACATTCATACACATGCAGAAAATAAAGTGTAGGAATTTAAATAAGATAGAGAGAGAGACACCAGATTTGTTATCGAGGTTCGATCAAACTAGCCTACATCCCCGCCTTGGGTATACCCCCCAAGTATTCCACTATACCTGCTCACTTAACTAGGTGGAGTAAAAGCCTTTTACATCCTTTCCTTACAGGGTGAGGAAAAGCCCAGCTCACCGAACTAGTCTCATTTATGGGGTTAAGACTCCCTAATTCAATTCCGGGTTGAACCAAATCGGTCTCACTTACGGGGCTGAGACTCCCCAGTTTAATTAACGGGCTGAACCCAACCGTTACATTAAAACCATTTTTGTACATGAAAGTGCTTCTGAAAAATACAAGCAGAAATGTACACAATAAGCTCAATAAAAATATGCACTCCAATGATATGAAATAATGCTTAGAGGAGTAGGGGTGTTTAACTATATTTAAACCTTAATAAAAAGTTTTCTCCAAAAAGATATTTCAACTATAACAAAGGAGAACTTAGGGTTTTACTCTTTCAATGATTTTTTCACAAATAAAATTTATATGAAAAATGTGTACTATGTTCTCCAACGAAGATTTATGCAAATGAAAACTATTTGAAAAATTTAGGAGTTAAGCCCAAGAAAAATATTTGTGCAACAAATAATTTTCTCCTAAAAATATTTATCAAAGAAATAATTAGGAGAAACCAAAGTTATATTCTCAAAAATGAATTCCGATAATAAATAGCATGTGAGAGTATAGCATGTAAAAATAAAAGCCCAAAAATAAATATATTCTCTTCAAGAGTAATTTTGAAATGAAAGAGTGGAAGAGAGTTTGAGGGTTTTGTATAAAATATTTTGCCCCAAGAAGAAATTTTTGCAATAAAAATGAATTGGGGGAAATTTGATTAACAGAGGATTAGAGAGAAACTTAGAGTTAATCAAAGTTACTAATTTGGAGTAATGAGGGAGTATTTACAGAGTTTGTGAAAAATATGACCGCTGGGGACATGTTCGGTATTTTGGAAAAGTTTAATTAAGTTTAAATGACGTTTTAAATACTTAAAAAAATATTCCAACCCGAGAGCACCAGTTGACCAGAACACTTTCGGTCGACCGAAGTTCTTAGAGGTTCGGTCGATCAGGACATTTTGAATTGAGAAGTTTGGTCGACCAGGTAGTTGGGGCATCTCCCGAGGACCCTTGGTCGACCAGAGTGTTGGAGTACATTTTGGGCTCGGTCGACTAAGTAGTCAAAAAGTTAACTCCTTAGGAGGGTTGGTCGACCGGGGTCAAATAAACTACATAAGCTCGATCGATCAGATTGTGGTCAAACTGTTGACCTGGTTCGAGTTCGGTCGACCAGAGACTTTTGAACGTGAACGGTTGGTCGACGAGTGTGCACACTTTGTGCATTTCGGTCCTGTTTCAGACAACAAACACCCTATTCAAATGACTAGCATATATAAGTGTATGGGTGAGCATCCTAAGGTCATTTCAAGGTCCTTTTGAAGATACTGAAAAAATTCGGTGTCGGTCAACCTAAACTTCGTTTTAGCCTGATTTTGACCCTAAAGCTATTCCAAAAACTTTGTATGATTTTAGTTTTTTTAGAAAAAGGTTTTGTTGACCTTATTGGTCATGCCCGGTTTTGATTATGACAAATACTTATTGTATCTAATGAGTGTTTGAGTTTTTGTGCAGGAACTAAGAATGTTAAGATCAAGATGTGCACAAAGTAAGAAAAGCTTGAAGACCAATTTTTATTTAGCATTGTAATATATTTATATTGGTCTGTAATAGTAAGTAGGTATTTGGTTTGTAAAAAACTCACACACATCACATGTATGATTTCCTACGTAAGCTCAAACAAACCATGAATGAGAAAGGACCTTAGAAAGACCTTAGGGTGTACCCTTCGGTCGACCGACATCGGACTTTTTTCGGTGTCTTCAAATTGGACCCTAAGTGATCTTAGGACACACAAATTTACACATATGTTTGTTAGGCACTTCATTAGGGTTTGTATGCTTCAAAATTAGACCAAAATGCACACATGGTGCACTTTCGGTCAACCAGCCAAGTTAGTTCAAAAGGCCCTGGTCGACCGAAACCTTTTGGGTCAAAAGTTTGACCACTTGGTCGACTGAACCAGAATAGTTCAAAAGGTCCCACTCGATCAAAACCCTTTTTGGTCAAATTTTTGTCCACCTGGTCGACTGAACCAGGTAGTTCAAAAGGCCTTAGTCGACCGAAACCTCCTTAGGTCAAAAGTTTGACCATCTGGTCGATCGACCACTTTTGTTCTCCAACTACCTGGTCGACCGGAGGGTCCTCTAGAGAATTCCTAGCGGTCTGGTCGACCGAACCAGGCAGTTCAAAATGCCCTGGTCACCAAACCTCAAAAAATTAAGGAATCGCCCTCTCCTGGTCGACTGAGCCTTCAGTTCAAAAGTCCCCTAGTCAACCGAAACATATGAGACTTGGTCAACCAAAACATTTCTGGTCGACCGGACCTCTCGCGTTGCCCTGATTTTTTTACCGCAGTTAATATTTTTTAAACAGGGTTAAAATGCCTTAAACATCATTAAACTTTTCTAATAATACCCAATAGGTCCCCAACGGTCATATTTTCTCCCATATCTATATATATGAGTTCATTTGAGAAAATTAAGGGTGATTAGCCATCTTGATTAGGGAAGAATTCTCTGAAAAATATAAACCTTATACTACTCATTTTCTTACTCAAATTACTCAAGCTTACCTTCTATTATCGCCTACATCATTTGTAAGTGGGTTGAGTTTGTGTTTGAGAAGGTTTGCTCTCTTGGTTGTATTTGTTTGACACGATTTTCGTGAGAGCCAAACCTAAGGAGTCTTAGGGGGGCTTTTGATAATAAGCCTATCCTAAGAAGACTTGTTTAAGCTTCTGAGTATTGCACTTGTGTTGCAATGTCTTAGGAAGCTTGTATTTGTCTTTGGGTTGCAAAATCATTTTCAAAACACACTCAAATATCTTGTGTGATTTATATTGATATATTTGTGAAAAGATATCTATGTTTGTGATAGTGATCTTTGTTGCAATATTCATCAACTCACATATCCTTTGCTGAATACAAAGATTGAATATCTTTTGCAAACCAAATATATACATTACTGGAGCATCATATGATTGAGGAAACCTGCTCATTGAAATATACATATTATCTGGCTAGTACCTTTGTGTGAACTATTATATTGAACATATCTTGTGATACAAAGATTGTTTGTTTGACACTCTCACGTACGCATTTCACTGATAGAAAATACTTTGAGAGTTAAACCATCTAGACCACATTGAGCTTACATATTGAATCATATTGTGGTGTATGTTATTGCACGCATTTGGGTACATATCTGCTTTACACAAAAGCACAATCACTATATCATCTGATTATATATACATTTGTTGTATATCCAAGCACGGGCCTGAAGAGGGAGACTAGCCCTGGAATAGTCCCGGATTGGCTTAGACCCGGTTAGGAGAGCTAGGTGCGTCATCCTGTTAAGTCGTGTAGGTTGAGGTCAGCCCTGGTAATTGACCTGGTTAAGGTTGAGGTCAGCCCTGTGTTAATTTGACCTGGTTGTAAACGGTGCCGCTCCACCCTTAAGTGAGCTATTTATGGAATCCTCCAGCTTGCGAGCTAGAGGCCAGGACGTAGGCATAGTTGGCCAAACCCCGATAACATATTGTGTGTTTGTTTATATTCATGCAGTTTATATTTACCGCACATGTATGTTATGGGTGAATGATGTGTATGACTTAATTTCCATGTTATACTTATCTACGCATTTGGAAATTATATAGACTGACCCTAGGTTGGGTATTTACCGTTGTTGGATAAATTAACCTAGGAGAAAAAGTTTTAAATTCCAATTCACCCCCCTCTTGGGAATACACCAATTCTAACAGGTTTTTGGTGAGATATGCTGGTCCCTAGGGTCTATCTACGGTCATTCTGAGCATTCAAACACATCATGCAGATGTATGCATTATTACAGACCAGAGATATAAAATTAAATGCAATTACAAATTAAAAACAAATGTCTTCGTCTTTTTGCTCTTCCAACTTCATGGAATGCGGTTGATTGTATAGTCTTTAAGTCCTGCAAGCTTCTATCGTTGTTTCCTTATGTGTGTGTCAAATTAATGGACCTATTCACATGCTAAATACACACAAAAGAAACTTGTGCTTTGACAGCATCAAAACAGGGATCGAACTCAAAAAGTCAACAAAATATTTTCGCGTGATAGTTTGAGCGGAAAACATACTTTTAGTGACGAAAGTATTAGTGACAAATTTTTTTCATCGCTAATAGTGCATTATTAGCAATTATTTTTGTTTTGTCACTAAAAAGACCATTTTTTGTAGTGATGCACACAACGTGCACATATAATCCCAACCACTGTAGTGTGGTTGCGCATCCCACATGATCAACCATTGATATTCATGCACTTGATTGTTTCTTGATATATTCATGCAATTAGTTATTAAATCATTTGGTAATTTGTCAAACGATAAATTAAAATTGTAACGACCCGAATTTAGAATAGTATTTAAATAATAAAGAGAGGGAAATGGAGACCGGAAACAGAAGGAGGTCGTCGACTTCGCATTCGTCGATGACATTGAACTTTGGGAGGGAAAACGGAAAAAGGGGATCAGCAGGACTTCATCGACGAACACAGGGTTTCGTCGACGAAGGCTTAAGAGAATTCGTCGACAAAAGCAGGGGGCTCGTTGACGAGAAAATACCGAGAGGGGTCTTTGTTAGCTTTACCGTGATCCCAAGAGGGGGATTGAATTGGTATTTTTAAAATTTAACCCCTAGGTATTCCTCCTAACAGTAGTATGTTCACAATCCTATGGTCAATCTAATGCGAACAATATAAATATATTAGAAATTAAATGAAGCAGTTTAATTAATCGCACAAGCAGTAGAAAGCAATAAATAAAGGGTAACACACATATATGTTATCGAGATTCGGCCAACTGCCTACATCCCTGCCTTGACTAACCAGCACAAGGATTATCACACTAACTTGCTCACTTAAACGGGTGGAGCGGCACATATACAAACCAGATCAAATTATCACAGGGTTGACCTACAACCTTTACACCAATCCTTACCGGGCTGGATTACCGCCTCCTCAGGCCACGCCTGGAATCTCTCAGATATACAATCGAAAGGTACAATATATGGGTGCTTTCATGTAAAGTAGATTTGTACCACAAATGCGCACAATATCACATACACCACAGATGATTTAATAATGTAAGCTCAGTGTGGTCTAAGTAGTTCAACTCTCAAATAGATTTTCTATCAGTGTAGTACGCACGTGAGAGTGTCAATAATAATCTGTGTATTTCAAAATATTCAATCAAACGTGTTCACACAGAGTATCAAGCCTTAAGAATATCAACTAGCAGAGTATCTTAATCATGTGAATATGTATATGCTTGGATTGTAAAGTAAATATTCTTTGTATTCAGCAAATGATATATACTTGAATAAAAATTGTCACAAAGATTAACGTAACAAACACAAATATCTTTTCACAAATATTTCAATAAAGATTTCAGAAGATATTTGAGTAGGTTTGAAAATATTTTTGCAAGCCAAAACCAAACACAAACCTCCTAAGCTATTGCAATGAGAATGCAACACTAGGAAGTTTAACACAAGTCTTCTCAGGGTAGGCTTATTAGAAAAGCCACCTAAGAATACTTAGGTTATGCTCTCAAAGAAAAATGGATTCAAATACACAATAAATGAGAGTGCAAACCTTCTAAGCAATAACACTCAATACTTACAAAATGATGTAGATGGATGAAGAAGGTAAGCTTGAGTGGATTTTTAAAGAGTATGAGCAATGGGAAATATTTAGCTTGAGAGAGAGATTTTGATTTTGGTTTTTGCTAATCCACACTTAATTCTCCTAAATGAAATAGTATATATAGACATACAAAAATATTTGACCGTTGGGGACCTATTAGGGATTGTTGGAAAAGTTTAATGACACTTAAACCATTTTAACCCTATTTAAAAATTATTTATCCGCGGTAAAAATTATGGCAACCCGAGAGGTTCGGTCGACCGAAAATGTTTCGGTTGACAAAGTTTCAAATGGTTCGGTCGACCAGGGAAATATTGAACTAAGGGCACGGTCGACGAGGAGAGGGCGATTTCCCAATTTTCTGAGTTTCGGTTGACTAGGGCATTTTGAACTACCTGGTTCGGTTGACTAGACCACTGGAATTTCTCTTGAGGACTCTCCGGTCGACCAGGTAGTTGTAGTACAAAAGTGGTCGGTCAACCAGATGGTCAAACTTTTGACCCAAGGAGGTTTCGGTCGACTAGGGCTTTTTGAACTACCTGGTTCGGTCGACCAGGTGGTCAAAAAGTTGACCAGAAAAGGGTTTCAGTCGACCAGGGCTTTTTGAACTACCTGGTTCGGTCGACTAGGTGGTCAAAAAGTTGACCAAAAAGGGTTTCGGTCGATCGGGGCTTTTTGAACTATTCTGGTTCGGTCGACTAGGGCCTTAGTCAACTCTTGACCTAGGCCTGGTTTCTGTCGACCAGACCAAAATGAACTAAATGTGCTGGTCGATCGAAAGTGCACCATGTGTGCATTTCGGTTTAATCTTGAAGCATATAAACCCTATTCAAGTGGCTAACAAACAAATGTGTATATGTGAGTGTCCTAGGGTCACTTGGGGTCTAATTTGAAGACACCGAAAAAATCCGGTGTCAGTCGACCGAAGGATACGCCCTAAGGTCATGCTAAGGTCATTTTGCATTATGATTTGATTTGAGCTTACAAAATAAACCATGCATGTGTGCTTATTACAAACCAAATGTCCTAATTAGTATTACAGACCAAATAGATCACTAAATATATTACAACTGAAAATACGAACTGGTCTTCAAGCTTTGAGCTTTCTCGTGCCATTGATGATTTGCTAATATGAACCTGCACATGAGCTAAATATTTATTAAATACATGAGTATTTGTTATCATCAAAACCGGGCATGACTTATAAGGTCAACATTCTCCTCCTTTTTGATGATGACAAATACAATTGGCAAAATATAGGGTTAAGCCTAAGAAGGCTCCCCCTTACAAGATGCATCCAATGTATTCCCATTATTTTGCCTTCCCATTATTTTGCCTCTTTCCATCTCCCCCTTTTGACAACAACAAAAAGGGTCATCAGAATTGAAGTCCTAGGCAATGGGTGTTTAGTATATTTATACAAGAGTAATTTTGGAAAGAATTTTTGAAAAATTTTGGCAGAGTGCCGTTTGTAAATCAGACTTTCCAAAAGTAAACCTGTATAAATGTAACTTGTTTTGAGTGTAAATTTCCTAGCAATTTTATCCACAACTACTCAAACAGTTCAGTATGGTCCAATACAACAAATAAACTATCAATATGATCATGAATTGGACAAGTTGTGCAACATAGATGATAATCAATATAATTATGCAATAGATATATGTATAACATAAGCACACAATCAACAATTAACTTTTCACAAAGTCTCAAGAGGATAAGTCAACAATAGAATTAGTTGCTAAGACTTGAAAAGTTTCCATGAGAGAGCTCCCCCTAAAATTATACAAGTTATGAGACATTTAAGTTTAGGAAGCTTCTCTACTATGCATTAAGCCTAACTCACGTCTAATTTGTATGAATCTATCCTCTGGTAGTGGCTTAGTAAAATATATCGGCCCACTGTTCATTAGTACATACAAACTCAAGAGCCACATCTCCTTTTTGCACATGATCACGAAGAAAATGATATCTAATCTCAATGTGTTTAGTTCATGAATGTGAGATAGGATTTTTGGAGATGTTGATTGCACTAGTATTATCACATTTAATCGGTATTGTTTCATAGTGCAATCCAAAATCCATAAGTTGTTGTTTCATGTAAAGAGTTTGGGCACAACAACTTTCAGTCACAATATATTCAGTTTCGGCAGTGGATAAGGCAACTAAGTTTTGTTTGTTAGAGAACCAAGAAACAAGAGATTGTCATAAGTAATGACAAGTGCCGCTAGTGCTTTTTCTATCAACCTTACTACCGACAAAGTCAGCATCAGTGTAACTAACAATCTCAAAGGTAGTATGCTTAGGGTACCACAAACCTAACTCTATAGTCCCAACTAGATACCTAAGGATTTGTTTAACAGCTTTTAGATGAGATTCCTTAGGAGCAGCCTGAAACCTAGCACACATACATACACTAAATATAATATCGGGCCTACTAGCAGTGAGATATAGGAGACTTCCAATCATGCCAAGATATAATTTTACGTCAACAGGGATTCCTTGCTCATCTTTATCAAGCTTAATGGAAGAGTTCATAGGTGTGCCAAGAATTTTACAATCTTCCTTATTAAATTTCTTTAGCAAGTCCCTAATGTATTTAGATTGGCATATGAAAGTTCCATGATTAGCTTGCTTAATTTGTAGACCTAAGAAGAAACTTAGTTCACCCATCATGCTCATTTCAAATTCACTTTGCATGCATTTAGCAAACTCATTACACAACTCATCATTAGTTGCTCCAAAAATGATATCGTCCACATAAATCTGAACAAGGAGCATATCATCATTTTTGGACTTGATGAAAAGTGTAGTGTCAATCTTGACACGGGTAAGCCCATTTTCTAGTAGAAAACCACTAACCCTCTCATACTAAGCTCTAGGAGCTTGTTTCAATTCATATAAGGCTTTAGACAACCGGTAAACATGATCGGGATATTTATGATTCTCAAAATCGGGTGGTTGTTCTACGTATACCTCTTCATTAATGTAGCCATTTAGAAAAGCGCTTTTAACATCCATTTGAAACAGTTTAAAATTTTTAAAAGCGGCAAAGGCAAGTAGCATACGAATGACTTCTAATCTAGCAACAGGAGCATATGTTTCATCAAAGTCAATCCCTTCCTGTTAGTTATACCCTTAGGCAACTAGTCTAGCTTTATTCCTAGTTACTACCCCATTTTCATCTTTCTTATTTCTATGTACCCATTTATTTCCAATGATGGTGTGCTCATTAGGCCTAGGAACTAAGATCCACACTTTACTTCTTTCAAATTGATTAAGTTCTTCTTGCATAGACATTACCCAAGATTCATCTTCTATGGCTTCTTTAATATTTTTAGGTTCTTCTTGGGATAAGAAAGCGGAGTGGTTTACTATATTTCTCAATGATGATCTTGTGGCTACTCCATGGGATGGTTCACCTATGATTTGATCTATAGGATGACTTCTAATGTATTTCCAATCTCTAGGCAACTCCTGATTTCCATTTTCATTATCTTCAAGTGATTTTTCGTTTACTTCTTGATTTTCACTTGCATTGTTTTCAATGGACATTTTCTCTAAGCATTTTCTAATATCAATATCATCTTCATCATCTTTATTAGAAAATGGATTAGACTCATCAAACACAACATGAATAGACTCAATCACAGTTAAAGTTCTTTTATTGAAAACCCTATATACTTTACTATTAAGTGCATAGCCTAGGAAGATGCCTTCATCAGATTTAGAGTCAAATTTTCCTAGATGCTCATTATCTCTAAGCACAAAGCATTTACAACCAAACACATGAAAATAGGAAATATTAGGCTTATGGTTGTTCCACAATTCATAAGGGGTTTTATTAATTGATTGTCTAATCAACACCCTATTCATAACATAACATGTAGTATTAATGTCCTCGGCCCAAAAATATTTAGGTAAGTTATGCTCATTCAACATAGTTCTCCCTATTTCTTGTAGTGACCTATTCTTTCTTTCAACTACACCATTTTGTTGAGGTGTCCTAGGTGCAGAAAAGTTATGTGATATGCCTTCTAAGTCACAATATTTTTCTATGCTTTCATTTTTTAATTATGTGCCTCTATCACTTCTTATATGAGTGATTTTATATCCTTTTTCATTATGAATTCTCCTGCAAAGTTTGGTGAAATGTTCACATGATTCATTTTTATGTGCAAGAAATAACACCCATGTGAATCTAGAAAAATCATCCATAATTACAAAAGCATAAGATTTACCACCAAGACTTTGCACAGAATTAGGCCCAAATAGATCTAGATGAAGCATCTCCAAAGGTCTAGTAGTAGATATGAATTTCTTTTTCTTAAAACTAGATTTTGTTTGCTTACCCATTTGACATGCATCACAGATTTTATCCTTTACAAAAGCCATTTTAGGCAAACCTTTAACCAATTCTTTTCTAACAACTTTAGATAATAAATCTATACTAGCATGCCCCAAACACTTATGCCACAACCAACTAGCTTCATTTATAGCATAAAAACATATTACTTGTTGTGAAGCTAAATTATCAAGAGATGTAGTATAAACATTTTCATGTCTATCAGCAGTAAAGAGCACTTTATGATCTGTTTTATTTTCAACTATGCATTTGTCATTTTCAAAAGATACTTTATATCCTATGTCACACAATTGACTTATGCTAAGTAGATTATGTTTCAGTCCATCAACCAACAGAACATTATCAATAGTGGGAGAGAAATCCTTACCAACCTTACCTACCCCGATGATACGTCCTTTGGCATTGTCGCCAAAAGTCACGTAGCCTCCATCCTTGGGAACAATTGAAGTGAATTTTCCCTTGTCGCCGGTCATGTGCCGTGAGCACCCACTATCTAAGTACCATCGGTCCTTGGAGGAGGATGATCTTAGGCATACCTGAAAATTAAGCTAAGTCAATGATGCTGGTCCCCAAATTTTATTGGGTCCACGGGGGATAGTAACAGGATCTCCCTTAACTACCCATACCTTCCTAATTCTAGCATGCTTATTCCTAAGTGGACAATCAAATTGAATGTGACCATTCTGTTTACATTTAAAACATTTCAATCTACACTTAGGTTCTTTAGGAGGAATATGAGATTTTGACTCACGTGTAAAGTGTCCTAGGTAAAGATTAGGTCTTCTAACATTTTCAATACCATTAAAACCAAGACCCTCTTTACTTAAGGAGTTTCTTTGGGCACCAAGTAATTTTTCAAAATTTTCTTTGCCCTTGGTGAATTTAAAAATAATTTTGGAGCTATCCTCCAATTTCCTCTCAAGCTTAACAATAGTAGTATCCTTTTCTTTTAAAATGGAGCCATGAGAGGTTTTTGCCATATTAAACAATTTTGACCAATTTTCACATTTCTTTTTCAAATCATTATTCTCTTTGGTCTTTTTGCCTAGCAATTTTGAAACACGAATATATTCAAATTGTAATTCTCTAAATGTAGGCATGCTGTCAGAATCACAATCATCAGACAAATAATAAGAAGATGATGAATTAGAAGACAATACCTCATCCTCGTGTGCCATCAAGCACATATTAGCGACCTCCGTGTCACTATGATTTGAATCTGATTCGCTGCTGCTGAATTGGTCCCATGAAGTCTCAGCCTTCATGACTTTCTTCTTTTTCTTAGCCTCCTTTTTCAGCAATGGGCAGTCAGGTTTGATGTGTCCCACTTTGTTGCAGTTGTAGCATATAGGAGCATTTGATTTTTCCTTTATTTTACTGGACTCACCCTTCTCATTAGTGGAGTCTCTGTATTTTCTAAATGGCTTCCTGTTCTTCCTGAAAAATTTGCTAAACCTTTTGGTTAGCATGGCCATTTCATCATCAATGTCAGATTCACTATATTCACTAGATGTGTCATTAGATGCTTTCAGTGCAGTCACTTTCTTAGCCCTGTTATGTTCATTAAGTCTTTCATTTATGAACAGTTCACAAGTGATCAAGGAACCTATCAGTTCGTCTAAGCTCATGGCCTTAAGGTCTCTACCCTCAGCAATGGCCGTAACCTTGGCTTCCCAAACAGGAGGTAAGCCTCTAAGGATCTTCCTGATCATCTCATATGTGGGATATGTCTTTCCTAATGCATGCAGTGAGTTTATAATGTGTGTGAATCTAGTGTACATGCTCTGAATGGACTCACCTATATTCATCCTAAAATCCTTATACTCACTGGTCAACATATCTATCCTACTGTCTTTTACATCTCTAGTACCCTCATATGTGACCTCCAACTTATCCCATATTTCTTTTGCAGTAGAACATGTCATAATCCTGTTAAATTCATTTACATCAAGACTACAATATAAAATATTCATGGCAATGGCATTAAGACTAACAGCTTTCATATCATCATCATATTCATCCTCAGTGTTAGGAACCCTAACTGCACCCTCAATTCTCATAGGGACATAGTTTACCTTAGAGACAATCCTCCACACCTTCCAATTAGTATTCTGAAGGTAGATGCGCATCCTCTGTTTCCAGAAGGTGTAATTAACACCGTTAAAAATAGGAGGTCGTGTGGAAGATGGTCCCTCAGGGAAAGGGGTCACGGAACTATGAGCCATATGTGATCTTTGTGCAAAATAACAACTAGTCTATGCTACGTGGCTTTGATACCAATTGTTAGCTTTACCGTGATCCCAAGAGGGGGGGTGAATTAGTATTTTTAAAATTTAAGCCCTAGGTATTCCTCTTAACAGTTGTATGTTCACAATCCTATGGTCAATCTAATGCGAACAATATAAATATATGAGAAATTAAATGAAGCAATTTAATTAATCGCACAAGCACCAGAAAGCAATAAATAAAGGGTAACACACAGATATGTTATTGAGGTTCGGCCAACTGCCTACATCCCCGCCGTGGCTAACCAGTACAAGGATTATCACACTAACTTGCTCACTTGAATGGGTGGAGCGGCACATATACAAACCAGGTCAAATTATCACAGGGCTGACCTACAACCTTTACACCAATCCTTACCAGGTTGGATTACCGCCCCCTTCGGCCACACCTGGAATCTCTCAGATATACAATCGAAAGGTACAATATATGGGTGCTTTCATGTAAAGCAGATTTGTACCACAAATGCGCACAATATCACATACACCACAGATGATTTAATAATGTAAGCTCAGTGTGGTCTAAGTAGTTCAACTCTCAAATAGATTTTCTATCAGTGTAGTACGCACGTGAGAGTGTCAATAATAATCTGCGTATTTCAAAATATTCAATCAAACGTGTTCACACAGAGTATCAAGCCTTAAGAATATCAACTAGCAGAGTATCTTAATCATGTGAATATGTATATGCTTGGATTGCAAAGTAGATATTCTTTGTATTCAGCAAATGATATATACTTGAATAAAAATTGCCACAAAGATTAATGTAACAAATACAAATATCTTTTCACAAATATTTCAATAAGATTTCAGAAGATATTTGAGTAGGTTTGAAAATATTTTTGCAAGCCAAAATTAAATACAAACCTCCTAAGCTATTGCAATGAGAATGCAACACTAGGAAGTTTAACACAAGTCTTCTTAGGGTAGGCTTATTAGAAAAGTCACCTAAGAATACTTAGGTTATGCTCTCAAAGAAAAATGGATTCAAATACACAATAAATGAGAGTGCAAACCTTCTAAGCAATAATACTCAATACTTACAAAATGATGTAGATGGATGAAGAAGGTAAGCTTGAGTGGATTTTTAAAGAGTATGAGCAATGGGAAATATTTAGCTTGAGAGAGAGATTTTGATTTTGGTTTTTGATAATCCACACTTAATTCTCCTAAATGAAATAGTATATATAGACATACAAAAATATTTGACCGTTGGGGACCTATTAGGGATTGTTGGAAAAGTTTAATGACACTTAAACCATTTTAACCCTGTTTAAAAATTATTTATCCGTGGTAAAAATTATGGCAATCCGAGAGCTCCGGTCGACCGGAAATGTTTTGATTGACTAAGTTTCAAATGGTTCAGTCGACCAGGGAAATATTGAACTAAGGGCACGGTCGACCAGGAGAGGGCGATTTCCTAATTTTCCGAGTTTCGGTTGACTAAGGCATTTTGAACTACCTGGTTCGGTCGACCAGACCGCTGGAATTTCTCCCGAGGACCCTCCGGTCGACCAAGTAGTTGTAGTACAAAAGTGTTCGGTCGACCAGATGGTCAAACTTTTGACCCAAGGAGGTTTTCGGTCGACCAGGTGGTCAAAAAGTTGACCAAAAAAGGGTTTCGGTCGACCAGGGCTTTTTGAACTACTTGGTTCGGTCGACCAGGTGGTCAAAAAGTTGACCAAAAAGGGTTTCGATCGACCGGGGCTTTTTGAACTATTCTGGTTCGATCGACCAGGGCCTTAGTCAACTGTTGACCCTGGCCTGGTTTCGATTAACCAGGTCAAAATGAACTGAATGTGCTGGTCGACCGAAAGTGCACCATGTGTGCATTTCGGCCCAATCTTGAAGCATATAAACCCTATTCAAGTGCCTAACAAACAAATGTGTATATGTGAGTGTCCTAGGGTCACTTGGGGTCCAATTTGAAGACACCGAAAAAGTCCGGTGTCGATCGACCGAAGGATACGCCCTAAGGTCAGGCTAAGGTCATTTTGCATTATGATTTGATTTGAGCTTACAAGATAAACCATGCATGTGTTGTGTGTGCTTATTACAAACCAAATGTCCTAATTACTATTACAGACCAAATAGATCATTAAATATATTATAACTAAAACTACGAACTGGTCTTCAAGCTTTGAGCTTTCTCGTGCCATTGATGATATGCTAATATGAACCTGCACATGAGCTAAATATTTAATAAATACAGGAGTATTTATCATCATCAAAATTGGGTGTGACCTATAAGGTCAACAGTCTCTGAGCCGACTGAATGTTGTTGACGAGGAGTGGATTTCGTCGATGAAATTTGTGAAGGACTCGTCGACGAAGGACGGACTCGTCGACGAAGTTCCCTGTTCTATATATATATAAATCTGATTTTTAACTTATTAAAGAAGCTTTCTCTCCTCTCTCTGTCTCTCTCTCTCTCTCTGTCTCTCTCTCTCTCTCTCTTTCTTTTTCTCTCTCCTTCGGTCCTCTCCCTTTCTTTCGTCGATTTCGGGCTAGATTTTCACCGGATCGACAATCCGAAGTCACCACGACGCTCTTGGGAAAGTTCTCTCCAAATCTATTGGAGCGAATCTTTGGTGAAAGCAAGTTGGAAACCATCCCAAATCCTGGGTAAGGCTTTTTACTCATTATTTGGACTTTTGATAGTTGAGAAAAGTGTTATACACATAGAAATATCGAAGTTTAATATTGGGAATTTTCATTTCCAGGGGTGTTGAATTGGGAACGTTGGGAATCATCCCTAAGTTGAGGTAAGACTTTTAAGCCAAATTTGACTTAACGGTAGTTATAAGAAATGTTATGCACATAGAAATATTAAAGTTTAATACTGAGAGTTTTCATTTCCAAGGTTGTTGAGTTGGGAACCCTGCGGGTGCAAGGAAGATTTTCTTAAAGGCTTTGCAGGAATCTGGTAAGGGGATGAACTAAGCTAGTTTCGTTTTGAGAAAATGCATGTATATGTATATATAACATTTGGTTTAAGGAAAAATAAATATATTTATATATGTGATTTATATTTGCAAAATACTGTGAAAATGATCGTACGTTGAATATGTGAAAATCCATTTGTGTGGCATGAGTAAAAATATTGTGAAATACTGTTTTCTGGGAATGGGGAAGATATGGACTTTTATGATGGAAAATCGGCGTACGGGCTGAGATTTTTATATGATTTGTCGGCGTACGGGCCGTGCTATGTGACTGTGATTTGCCGGCGTACGGGCCGTGCTATGTGGATATGTTTACCTGCATACGGGTCGTGCTATGTGACTGTGATTTTCCAGCGTACGGGCCGTGCTATGTGGATGTGATTTGCCAGCGTACAGGCTGTACTATGATTTGCCAGTGTACGGGCCGAGCTATGATAAAATGTGTAATACCGGCGTACGGGCCGATGATTTTCATGATATATGTATATGTGCAAAATGATATGATTAATGTGAAAATTAATGATATGAGATATTCATGTATCACGATTTTAGTATATGTATATGATATCAGAACCTGGTTGGCTTGGTTTAGGCTAGCACTTGCACGATGCCGTTGCTATGTGTCCATGGTCTTCGTGATCATCATATTTGTGTTAACGCCGCATTATGGAGTGGCGTGAGATTGGATGTTCAATGTGGTTATTTTCAAGAAGTGTGCTGTTATCGCCCCTAGTATACGGACCAGGTCTGGCAGACCCATCGGACCTACAGACTAGACTATTAACTTGGCAGTGGTCGGCCAACCATTGTCAGGTCCCGTCTTCAGGCCACACAACCCAGTCATGTGGGGGTAATACATGACAATAGCCAGCTAACTTACCAGGGATTGTTTTTATGTTATTATTATTATTATTATTATGATATGAGATGAGAAATGTTTATGAAAATGCAGTATGTTCTGCTATGTTTTGATATGCAAATGTTTTCCCAGATTTGATAAACAGTACTGAATATGATATGTATGGTATTTGTGGAACACGGTATACTCATGTTGCCACACACTAGTATTAGTTTATTTCCGTTACTGAGAGGTGTCTCACCCCTAAATCTTATGAGCTTTTCAGGAACCCCAGATAAGAGAGCGGGAAAAGCCCCGCTGATCTAGAATTGTCAGTTCGCCCTTTTTTAAGGGTCAGTTTTTGGTAGGGGATAGTATGGTTTTGTGGGAATTGTCCTTAGATTTCATTTTTGGGATGTATATATGAGGTACAGTGATTATAGTAACTCTGGTATTGTAGTGCATGTTATGATAAGATATATAAGATTGTACGCTTTTTGCTGCGTAGGCTTCTGCTATATATATATATACTCTGATATATCCCTGGTACCCACAGGTCTAGGTGGATTGTGACCTGCTGAGCTGGAATGTGTGATGTGTGGTATTGATTGATGTAGATTTCATGATGATAATAATAATAATAATAATAATAATAATAATAATAATAATAATAATAATAATAATAATAATAATAATAATAATAATAATATATGTGGAAAAATGAGCAAGTCGTGACAAAAATGCAACTTTACAGGCCGTTTGGTATCATTATCAAAAATTAAAAAAAAATAAAAACTAAAAACCAAAAAACTGAAAATAAAAACTAGAAACGAGTAACCTATTTGGTCAACATTTATAAAATTAATTCAAATTAAAAAATTTAATTAAAAAAATGCTCATTTACATCTTTAAATCAAATAATATTATAAAAATATGATTAAAATAACAAAATTATGAATAAACATGTTAAAAAATTACTATAATAAAAATAAAATTTAAGATAGTTATTTTATTTAATTGTTCTATTTTCAAAATTCACTTTACAATAAAAATTTTATTGGACATGAAAATTGAAAAAATAGTAAAAGTATTTTATAATTGACTTCATTATTATTTTTTGAAATATATATTTTTAATTATATTTAAATTCATATGTTTATTTAATTTTTATTTTAATTTAAAAGTGTATAAAATGAATAATTCAATCCAAAAAAAAAAAAACTATTTTGAATATTAAAAAATCCGGAAAAGGATGCCAAAACAACTAAAAATCATAAAATCTGATTTTCAATTTTTTGGCGAATAGTTGAAAATTGACAATATAAACAAAAAACTAGGGGTGGCAAAAATGGGTTCATGGGTTGGGTTCAGGCGGGTCATAAACAGGTCGGGTCATAAATGAGTTGGAGTTAAAGGCATCACAACTATGTAGACCCTAACCCGTTCGTTTAATAAATAGGTCACCCATTTAAAAATATAATTTATTTATTTTAAATATTTATGACAATTTAAAAAAAAAAACACTCATTCTCCTTCATTTTATTTATAATATTTAAATAAAAAAATATAAAATGTATCTTCACTCTCAGCCCAAACCCAAACACGATTACATGAACATTGCAAGCTTGTCTCAAACATTCAAACGACATATTTGAGAAAGTAATCACTCTTCCGATATGACGACACATGTACTCCATAAACCAAGCACTGTCCATGACAAGAAACCCTAGAAAAATCTATAAAAATCTCCATAAACACAGTCTTGATGAGATCGAGTGAACTGTGGGAAGGCTAGGTGCTCTGCCAGCTGCCGTAAGGGAATTGGGAAATCTGAGATCTCACTCTCATATCTGGCATGCCTGGGGGGTACTGAGTTTTTCTAGTGCCGAATGCCGACTGCTGTAGTGCCAGGAGTGAGGCTTCTGTAGTGCCGAGTCGCCTATGAGTCTGTGACCTATGAGGCTATGTGTCACCATAAAAAAATTGATTTTTAGTGACGAAATTATTAGTGACGGATTCCGTAATAACCAAAAAAAAAAATGTAGAATAATAATAATGGTATTTTAGTTATTCTTCACAAGTGCTCAATCCTCTCTTGCTCACTTATCTTGTAAGATTCATTCCTTGAGAGAATAGAGTGAGGATTTGGTTATGTTTCATATTGGTTCGTTTAAGGAGCATTAAATTGTATTTCCAATCTCTTGTAAGGTTCTTTATGAACCATTGTTGTAAGGTTCTTGGTGAACCGAAGCGAAGGCTCTTGGTAAGCACGGTAGGGGTTTGATCCCGAGTGTAGGGATTTGTTCTCAAGTTGTAAGGCTTCTCCACCAGTGAAGGAGTATCTTTAGTGGATTGTGAAATCCTTGGCTTAGTGCTAAGGCATGGATGTAGGCTTGGTGCCGAACCACGTAAAAATACCGGTGTTGTTCTTTCTCTCCCTTACACTCTTTATTTTATATCATGTGCATGATTTATATTTATATTACAATATAATTTCTTGTATCTTGCCAAGAGTTTTTATTTTGTAGAAAAATACGTATTCCACGAAAAGAGTCTATTCACCCCCCCTCTAGACTATATACTCCGGGTTGGGACTCCCAACACCTACCTTCCGTTATTGCTGTGGCCTTTGGTTCCCATATGGGTGGAAGACCTCTAAGTATTTTTCTAATCATCTCATAGGTAGTGTAGGTTTTTCCTAAGGCATTAAGAGAATTGATTATGTGAGTGAACCTTGTATACATACTAGTAATAGATTCATTTGAGTTCATTTTGAAAGCTTCATATTCACTAGTTAGCATATCAATCCTATTGTCTCTAAGAACGACTGTTCCTTCATAGGTTACCTCTAGCTTATCCCAAATTTCTTTGGCTGTTTTGCGGGTCATGAATCTATTGAATTCGTTAATATCTAGAGCACAATATAAAGCATTTATAGCACTTGAATTAACTTGTAGCATTTGTTATCTAAGTCAATCATGTCCTTTTTCTCCTTAGGGACTTGTTTTCCATCTACTAGTTTGAAGGGTATTAGGTCACCATCCATGACAACCTCCCAAGCTTTCCAATCCATAGTTTGAAGATATATTCTCATACGCTATTTCCAAAAAGTATAGTTCATTCTACAAAAGATTGATGGTCGGGTTGAGGATTGATCCTCTCCAAAGGGAGCTATTCTTATGTGTGCCATTTTGATCTTTATATAGCTTCTTGTTAAGATTTACTATAACCTGACTCTAATACCAATTGAAAGTAGAATAGTGATCCCAAGAGGGGGGGGGTGAATTGGATTATTTAAAAATTTTAAGTTCTTTTTGAATCCTTTTACTTGCTTGTTTAGTAGTCACAAAAAAACTTAAGTAAATTAATCAATTATTAATCAAAACCAAAACACACAACAATTTGCTGAAAACTTAAACAATCCAATCACATAATACCAACAACCAAAATAACCAAGAAGTTGCAACTCTTTGAATTGCTTTCAACTTTTGTAATTAGCCCTGTAATTTGAATGCAAGCCTTGTTTTGATTTTGATTTGTAATTCGCTCTCTTAACCAAGATTTCTGAAAATTGACCAACGTACTCCCTTGTGGGTTTCCACAAAAGGTTAATTAAAAACGTACTTTCTAAAATCAAGAGTCTTCTTTGAATTTAGTGTTTAAACCCTGCAACCTGCACTTAGCATACACAAGAATATATATGGTGTAGAAATTAAAGAGAGTAGGGTTGAGAAGAATACCAAGTTTTACAAGGTTCGGCTTATCCCCAGCCTACGTCCTTGCCTTTGGTCAATTCCACCAAAGGATTCCACTATGTATGCTCTTTTCCGGGTGCAGCAAGCCTTTTACAATATTTCCTCTTTTTCAGGAAGAGAAACCTCTCCAAGCGATCAACCCATGCTTGGTACAATGATCCAAATCAGTTTTGAACCATCAAAATACAACGAGAAGGCTACAAGAATCTGAGTATAATGAAACTCTCAAAACAGAGCAGAGTTGTACAAGTTAGAGCACAGAATATACTTTAATCAAATAATAATATAGAAAATATAAAGCTCAAGTATAGAGATCACCAAGGGTTCTTTTAGTGATTGAGAAAACTTGGTGTTAGAACCGTAGGTTGAAGATTCAGCAGCAATTTCAGAAGTTATCTCTTAGATGGAGTGTGAGCAATAGAGAACTTTGAGAGAAATTGAAAGCTTGAATGCAAGAATGTTGTGTGATTACTTGGTAATTAATTTCTTGGGATTAAATGAGTATTTATAGGCTTTTTAGGATTAGCTTCCTTATTCCCCAAGTTACTTGGAGTGTCCACCAAGTTTTTATAACGTTCGTAATTGAAAAACTAATTTTTAAAATTTTCCCGTTGAAGTTTAAAAATTTGAAATCCCGTGGAGTCAATCGGCTGGACAGGCGACTGAGACCCTTTTGTTTGACAGAAATTAAAGTCAGTAAATTTTCAATTGGCTGACTGAACCACGTTCAAAAAGTGTCAGTCGGCTGGACATTGTTAGTCGGCTGAGTAAGGTTAGTTCATTTTGTCAGTTGGCTAGGCAGTTTATTTAACTGTTGCATTCTTGTCAGTTGACTGACTGATCCTAGTTCATAATGGTCAGTCGGTTGGGCAGGTTTTCAATATATAACTTGTGTCAGTGAGTTGAGCCATTCCAGGGTGTTCTGGTCAATCGGCTGACTAGTCCTTTCTTTTTCCAAAAACTTCCGATTTTGATTTGTAAACCCTTTTAATTTAAAAGACTCAAATGTCACTTTATAAAATCATTTTCCAGGGTTTTCAAAAACTGGTCTCTAAGTGTTTGCACCCTATTGAGCTTCATATTTCTAAATTATATTTGATTTGAAGTACTTACAAACGACTTTACTAAATATGACTTTTTAAGTACTAAGTCTTCGAGTCTCTTGAGGTTCATCTTGGTTTCGAGTCCCACTTAACCTTTAAGCTTTTTCATTTGTCTTTTATTGCTTCAATACTCGGAAACGCTTTCACTTGATTTGACTTTGATTTCCAGCTTACTTCCATGACAAACATGAGTGTAGTTTTATGTAATCCCGAAATAAAATCACTCAACAATACACATTAAAATATCCTTCTTTGTTATCATCAAAACAAGATTGAAAAGCCTAGTTAGGCCAACAATACTCATTTTTCATTTCTTTTCGTTTCATAACTAACATTTTTTCAGTCGTTGTGAATTAATCTCGGCATCTTTTCAGCCGTGGTTGGTTAGTTTCAGCATCTTTTCAGCCGTGGTCAACATCTTTTCAGTCGTGGTTGGTTAGCTTTGACATCCTTTCAACCTTGGTCGGCATCTTTTTAGCTGTGGTTGGTTAGCTTCGACATCCTTTTAATCGTGGTCGGCATCTTTTCAACCATGGTTGGTTAGCTTTAGCATCCTTTCAGCCGTGGTCAGCATCTTTTCAGCTGTGGTTGGTTCCATGATTGCATTAATACTCACATGCAGCATATTTCATATATCATTGTCATACTCAGTTTATTTTCTGTATATCTTGCATCTCATATATATAATATAATTCCACACAAAAAATTTATTTTACTCATGCCACACAATTTAGCAGTAAAATTTATACGTATATTTCTTTTAAAACAAGTCAACCCACATTTAACATTTATATGCTGAAAATATACCTTTCATTTGTTACATAATTATTCTAAAAATATCTTTCACTTTCATCAGTTCATTTTCGCATATATGTATCTAATAAACAGCCCTAAGTTCGGAAAACATAATTTAAATAATTGACATTTTTAAATCTATACTGAAACATATACACGTATATATAACACAATTCATTTTCCATAAAGTTCATAAAAATTCTGATTTAATATATATATTTTCCCTTATCTTGTTTCGTGAACTACACTAATAGGGGACCCCAAAAAGATACCCGCGACGCTCACCCAAGTCCTGAAATAAAAATCATAATTTCATTAAATCAACCCTAAATAAAATACTATTTTAATATTTCCTAGGCCCATAAATTTCAAATAAATAATTATACCCTCAAATATAACCAATTCACTTATTTTTCCAAATCTCACTCTCGCTTTAGAGTGGTGCCTAAGATACCCATATTAAAAATTTACTCCAACCAAAATGACAACGATCGCGACTAAGACCTCGTAGTGGTGTCTGATCGTCGATTTAATGACATATTTAATGAGAAATTAAAGATTTAGAGGGAATATACATTTTCCCATGAGTGATACCTACGTTGCTCCCACGATAAATTAGTTCCCGTAGAAATGTCAGTGGCGGAACTAGGAACCCAACGGTACCTTCCGTTTCCCGATTGGCCAAATATCCATCAAGAAATTGAGGAGAGAGGGAAATGAGACAAAGGAGAGACGAGAGCACGAGACGTCACTGGTTCTCAGAAAAATTCTTTCCTTCCTGAAGCTATTATGAAGCTTCAGGAAGCCTTTAGTATATACCTATTCTATTATAATATTTTACTTTATTATATAAACATATATATACCTTCATCCTTACTTACACACACACACACACACACATATATATATATATATATATAACTAACTAACATATTATTTATTTAGTTAATTCAATTTAATAATGTCTAATTAATTAGTTAATTAATTAATAAATAATATTAATTTAATTTATTTTTACTATTCCTTTTATTTTTTATTTAATACATTAATTTAATAATATTTAATTAATTAATTGATAAATAACATATATATATTATTTTTATTATTTTTATTTTCTTTTTCCGGGTTACTACACCTATACTTGTCGATAAGTAGATCCTGAGAGCATAAAAATCTCAAAGTTGTAAAGATACCGAGAGTAGAAAAATGGGCTCGTCGACGAATGCCCTGTTTTCGTTGATGAGTATCCTTCTCTGGATCGTTGACGAATCTCCTGTGCTCGTCGAATAGTGTGCCTGGGCTGCGAACAGTTTTTTGATTTTGAATTTGAACGTAGGGGTGGTTGGGTAATTGGAGGGAAACCTCCGAAATACTGTTATATATGTCATTTTGGACATGTATTGAGTGTGTGTGATCATTTTGAGAAGTGTATTGTGTATTTTGAGATTTCCTAAGTGAAATTCTTGTACCATTACTTTCGTGGATGTAGGTTTTGTCGAACCACATAAATTTTGTTGTTGTTCTTATTATTTATCATTTTCTAGTTGAATTTTCATTTTTTTGTTTTATTTATTCCGCTGTACTTAATATTTCTCCCAACCAAATCACAATAAAATACCATTACATTTTAAACGTAAGGGCGATAATTTGTTAATATGTTTTCTTATCTGTTTCACCACAATAGAACATACATTCCTAATTATTTATCGTTATAAGATCCTACTCAAAAGTTTGCATGTAATCTATCTTCTATTCAAACACAAAATAAAAAAAATAACATAATGTTCAATACTTAATGTTCTCTTGACTTCAAAGATACCTGAAGGTCACAGGTTCGAGACGTAGAAATAGCCTCTTGCAAAAATATAAGGTAAGACCTTGCATGCGCGAGAATTTTGTGTAGCGAGCTTTATATTATGGTCCAATTATAAATATTTTAAAATTTAAGAACTTATTTGCCAGTAACAAAGTCTTATCAAACATAGGGACGTGGTAGCGTGGGACCAGCTAAAATTTTTTGGAGGAGGACATGGTAGCGTGGTATGGTGTAATTTTAAAAAGTAAGCAGAGACCGAAGAGACCATATATATATTTGGCCCCGTCGCCCTCCCCACAATCCTCCAGCTTTCTCCCTTCCGCCATTTCTACTGCTTCCTTTCACATCATCTCGCCTTTGCTGCTGCTGCTTCTTCTCTCTCTCTCTCGAGTTTTTTCCCGTTTTATCCCTTTCTTTTTTAAATATATTAAATAATACCTTTTCTGGGAAAATATTTCTCGGAATAACCCTGACGTAATCTCGCTACTTGGAGTAGCGAGATTTGCCACGTGTCATTTCCATAAAAAAATTATTTAATATATTTTTTAAAAAAATAAAAATTCGAGAAATAAATTATTCTGCGTAATAAATTATTTCATAATTTATTACGCAGAATAATTTATTTCTCGATTTATCATTTTAAAAAAAATATATTAAAAGAATTTATTGTATAATAAATTGAAAATTTGAACTTTATTTTAAATTACCAATTTTAATTGTACCTGAAATTAATATATATATATATATATATATATATATATTGACACAACAAATATTATTTAGAGTTTGACACAACATATATATATATATACACTAATAGTTTGTTAAAGGGATAGAAAATATAACGTTCAAAAATATTATTCATTTTTAAAAAATATTTAAAAATAATAATATATATTTAGAGTTTGAAATTTAAATTATAAATATGATTTTTATGTATTTGTACAAAAAATAAATATTTTTTTTATAATTTTACCTAAATTTAAATTTGACTCTCGAATTCAAATTCCCAAATATAATTTTTTTATTTTAATTATTAACATGAATAGAAAAAATCAAAGTAAAAAGTTGATTCTTTTTAAGAAATTAAAAAAAAAAAGTGTGTTAGAGGTTAAATATTCTTAAGTCAAAGATTTGTATAATTAATGTATTTATTTGTGGATTCTAATTATGTGAGATACTCTTTCTAAAACTACTTCTTAGGTGTTTCCCTTATTGTTTTATTCAATTAATAAAAAAAATAAGAGAAGATTAAGATATGATAATTATGTATACATTTATTATTCAAAGTAAAGATGGATTATCTTTATTATAAGAGACGAGAAAAAAAAATGTTAAAGACTTGCTTAGTTGTGGAAGATATTTTTTATTTTCTAATATTTAAAATTTTAAAAAGTTATAAAAATTTAGCTTTTTTTAAAACATATTTTGAATATACATATAAAAAAGGTATAAAATTGGGTGTAAATACCCAGAAAATATAATAAATAAAAGAAATTCGAAAAAAAAAAATTTTGGCTGAGAAAGGAGAAAAATTGGCGACAATTTTCTAGAGATGAGAGAAAACCGGTGACAGTTTTGGGGATTTGTCGCGGGACAGTAAATAAAAACCATTTCAAACTCTAAATAATTCTCTTTACATTTTGTTAATTTATTATTTATTAAATATAATTCCGCCTAATTATCAACAAGACATTCAAACTAGGATCATTTGTTAGCAATTTTTAAAAATTAAATTGTGATATCCAAAATAATATGTGAATCGCTTTAATTTAAAATTTTAAATAGAAGATAGTGCTTTTGAGATTTAGTGAAAAATATAAAAATCTATATTTTAAAATTTTGAGATTTGTTCAAAAAATATATATTTATCTTTATATTTAATATGAAAATATATATTTTAAAAAAATTATTCTGCGTAATAAATCGAGAAATAATTTATTACGCAAAATAATTTATTTCCCAATTTATCATTTTTTAAAAATATATTAAATAATATATTTTTTATGGAAATGACACGTGGCAAATCTCGCTACTCCAAGTAGCGAGATTACGTCAAGGTTATTCCGGGAAATATTTTCCCAGAAAAGGTATTATTTAATATATTTAAAAAATAAAGGGTTAAAACCGAAAAAAACTTGAGTTTTTTCCCGTTTTAACTTTTTTTCAAAAAAATATATTAAATAATACCTCATTCTGGGAAGTATTTCCCAGAATGACTCTGACGTAATTTCGCTACTCCAAGTGGTGATATTTAACCAAATCTCGCTACTTGGAGTAGCGAGATTTACTTTTGACTGAATGGCTCGTGCTAATGCGTGGCAAATCTTGCTACTCCAAGTAGCGAGATTTAATTGGGATAATTAATGCTCTGCCAGCCACCTTTCGACGCATGGTAAATCTCTGCCAACCACCTTTTGACGCGTGGTAAATCTCGTTACTCCAAGTAGCAAGATTTTGTTGGGATAATTAATGCTCTGGCAACTGCCTTTTGAATTACCATCCACCCGGCTTTCGACGCGTGGCAAATCTCGCTACTTGGAGTAGCGAGATTTGCTTCAGAATAACCTCGCCCGTTCTTCCTCCTTTCTTGTGCGAACAGAGTACCTGTTGCAGAGCCGAGCAGGTTACCGTTAAAGGAAGACTCCAGAGCAGGTGACCGTTGCGGGCTTCATCAAATCGAAAGTTATATAAGGAGATAGGGTAAGTTATATTTTCCATGTTCAGTGCATAGATTTTTAAATTATTTTTATTTCATCCAAAGCTTTGATAATCGGAGAGAGAGTTTGTGATTTGTGTTAAAAGATTCGTGGATAAACATTACTCTTAAGTTTTGTATTTCATTGCTTTGGTATTTGAATTTAATTTTTTGCCGATAATATTTTATTTTTTCCATTCAAACTGTTGTTCAATATTTATTTATTTTTTTTGGATTGTTGTTTCATTGTAAAATGCATTATCTTTCCTGCCCTAGAATTTGTTGAAGTTTCCTCCACACTAAATTTGTTGAATTTCCTTCTACTTTTTTGAATATAATTGTGCAATTATTATTAGATCATATGGTTTACTTTCAAAATGGGAAATTTTGTTATTCAATCCTTGAATTTTCTTCTACTGTTTTTAATATAATTGGGCACATCCACTAAAGTTTTTCAAGAACATGTAAATTGTATGGTTTTAATTGATGGTTTGAGTTAATGTGAGTGCACATTGTAATTATAAATTGTATTGTCATTTATCGTATTAAGTGCATATACTTTTCTATGAGTTAACGAAATTTAGAATTTAAATTTTGACTTATTTTATTTCCTACACAAACTTTAATAATTTTAGCTCATTTAAGAATGTAATGCCTATGATATATTTCATAGATAACGCATAGAGTATATATATACACGTGCCTTTGATGTTTCTTATATTTAATTTCAAGTTTTAATTTTCCTTGAATTTTAGTTTCAATTCCTAATGAATCAATTGGCGCCTAATGTTGCGCAACACACGCTGCCCTGGTACAGATTCAAGCTGGACATGCACCGGGAGCACGAGGTAGTGTCGGTTATGTGTATTGATAGTATTTTTCAATATTTGCATATATTCCCATCCCACCTCTGACATTTACTATATGTATACGCGCAGTTCGTATGGGCGCCCTACACTGATGACATTGTTGCCGACCTACCAACTGGTTATGCAGTTGGGTCGGACCTCTGGGTTGCCCGAGTGCCACTCATATGTTTTCATATTGTCGAGTGGCATCTCCCAGACCGAGTGATGCGCCAGTTTGGCTTTCGACAGGGCATCCCCGGTCGCTTCTGTACTTCGGGGGTCGATGTACATGGGGAGGACTTGCACGAGATTGATGGTCGTGGTCGGGGGAACACAGATTGGGCTGCAGAGCACGCCATGTACGTCAGTATGTGGGTGCATAGGCACGAGTACATTGTCGAGGGAGTGCGGGCAGATGGCCCGATGCGTCCGGAGGATCCGTATTACGCGTGGTACAGGTCGATCACACGTCGCTTCGTAAATAGGACTGTAGCGATCCACATGAGCCTCGTACACTTACTCAAACGTATACCTAATTTGTTACCGTTTACATTAGTAGTTCAATGTTGTAACCACTATTTTCGTATGCTGCAGGCTGACGTATTATACCAGGTCTACTCGCTATCATCAGACCCCGCTGTGAGCAATTTAGCGAGAGTTGGTTTGGACATTGTCTACGAGGACGAGAGACGGATCCCTGCCCCACACCGGACCCCGGCCCCACGAGGTGGTCGAGCAGCTCCAGTACGAGGGGGTCGAGCAGCTACCTCCAGTCGTTCATCGAGTCCGGCCTTCTTACCGCCCATTGTACATGAGGAGTATGTGTTTGGGCCGTCCGCATCGTATGCCCCATCGACAGTTGCTGATTTTGCGGGACCCTCCAGTAGACTGACGAATTATCGATCTGACTCTGCCGCAACGCCATCGATGTCGTACTTACTAGACGACCCTCTCGATGCGGAGGAGGTGGACGCACCCGGCTTGCCAGCTCGGACTTGTCCAGAGACTACATACGACATAGCTCTCCGTCCGCTTCACCTAGAGAGGGATTATCCAGTACGTATGGGCGGAGAAGACAGACATGTAGCCCCTCGACGTGACCGAACGCCAAACGCGGACGAGCAGCTAGGTGAGGGCAGACGCACACGGCAGCCACCCCGACACCGGAGACGACCTCCATGCGGTACCGAGTAGCCGATATATGTATTTGTTAATTAGTTCATACTTTCATTTGTACATCAGATATATGTTTACAACTTCATTTGTACATAATGTATTTATTCATTATTTATTTGGGCATAATGTATTTATTAATGACTTCATTTGTACAGCATCTATTTGTATAGAATATATCATTTGTCTTTTATTTCTACTTGTTTGAAGTATCATTTGTACATAATGTAATTGTTTGGAGTATCATTTGTACATAATGTAATTTTCTTAATTCTGAATCTATAGAGCAGCAATAGGTAAAGTGACAAGCAGGTATCATTTAGTGTAGTAATTTGATATGTTGAATGTATACGAATCTGATGAATGTAACATTGTGAACATACTGGTATCAATTGTATTTGAAGAATGTTCTCTTTGCACAGGTGCGTGGATGGATATGCTCAATTTGTAAACAGGACTCTGCCGAAATTAGTATAGTATTTTGATAGGTTCAATGTATACGATTCTCGTGAATGTAACGTTGTGAACATACTGGTATCAATTGTATTTGAATAATGTTTTATTTGCACAGGTGCGTGGATGGATATGATCAATTTGTAAACAGGACTCTGCCGAAATTAGTATAGTATTTTGATAGGTTCAATGTATACAAATCTCGTGAATGTAACGTTGTGAAATATAAATTAGTCTCTCTATGTATGCTTCTTAGGTTTTATTTCTACTTTTAATTTCACAATATTGAAAGTAACACCAAATGGGCCCCTGAGGAAAAAGGAAAGAATTCAATTAGGTTCAATTCAACTTGAATAGGGTTGAAATGTATACTCAGTAAAAGAGCTGTATGATATGATGATTTATCTTTAGAACTACCAAAAAAAATATAATCCTAAAAAGTGTATACCGAGCTATTTGTATTTCTATAATAGTTGGTTCGTGGCATCATTGTATCCTTCGACTTTCGGATGATTCAGAATTGTGTTACTGAAGATACAAAATTTTCATGAACATAAGAATTTTAATGTTTTGACCACAAACATATTGCTAATAGATTCCTTGGCATGGAGCATTAATCTTTTGTTCATAATAAGATTGATATGGAAAGGAGGGTATGTCTTCTTATTTTAAATATAAATTAAGATTTTTTGTTAATTAATACCAAGTTGCGAATTTAGATATGAATGAACAGCTTCAATGAAAAATCTTTATTCTCGATAATGGAATTCAAACTAAACGAGGGAAAACATTGGAATACTTTGGAATCATTGAATGCACAAACCAAATGCTAAGCAAAGGCACAATAGAACCAATCATTAAATTAGAAATGTAATGACAATCCAAAATGTAGAAAGTTAAACATGAGCCAGACAAAAATAATAACCTATGATCTGTAAAGGAGGAAGTTCTATTAACTCCTATCGATAATGGATACATATATGATAAAGAAGTAAAAGTTAAAAAACATTAAATGCAGGACAGTGTTGTCCCAACTCTATATGCTAGAACATGTTAATAACATAGAAAAAGGAAATAATTTACAAATTTTAGCTCATTTTGTATGATTCATGAAGGGTGAAACCATTTAACATTCGGAAATGTAAAAACAATCTGAAGGGGGATTGTCGTCTGAAGGAGAAGCAGAATCAGAATTCACCTTCTCTCAGCTCCTCTCTGCCTTCTCTTCATTACCACCTACCCTGCCGAACACTGAACTGCTCTTCTTCTCTAGTGAAATACATGGATTCTCTGCAGGCATCAAAATGTCCGTCAGCAGCTTCTGGCCTACTAGCTGAGGCTGTTGCTTATTATCTTGTCCTCTTTTCTTTCATGCAGTTGTTGCTGTCGATTTAGCATTTGTTGCTATTTGTTTTCTTTTACCCCCATTCTTTCCATATTCTGGGCGACCAGCTACCACATCCACCTTAAAATCTTCATCGCTGAAATCATCGTTTTCATCTTCCCCATCAGATATCTCTGTAATAGTTAACGACTTTTCTATGCTGCAGCCTTTGATACTTTCTTCCTCGCAGACACTTGGGGAATTTCATGTTAATTCCCAACATCAACAACAATAAGTTTTGAAATGAGCAAAAGACTCCATAAGTATAATTGTAGTAGTCATTTGAGGAATAATGACTAGTCTATCTGATCTGAGATCATTAGGGTGTTCCCTTACTTTGACAAATGGTACGGTTTGGAGCAAATTGGCCAGGGTGATTGCTAAACAGAGATGGATTCTGGGGGATCTGAGGGCCTAAAAAAACCTGTAAAGGCTCTTAATGCATCTGACTTCTTCCAACAAAAACTGCACGACATTCCCTCGGATGGTGACCTGCAACTACTACTGAATGAAAGGAGAGGGACTGTGAAATTATAGATGGGAAAGGAGAGGGAATGTGAAATGATAGGTGGTCTGGGTGTGCTGGATCTGAAAGCCTGGCATCTTTCCTTGCTCACAAAAACACTCTGCAATATCCACTCTAAAAAGGCTTTGTCTGGTCCAAATGCGTCAATCAAATCTACCTAAAAGGTTCAAGTCTGTGGGAGGCTAGGATATCAAATGATGAATTCTCACTATACAAAAAGCTCAATAGAATTAAGAATCAGATTATGTGAAGATGTGCGAACCACCTGGATGCATTGTTTCAGCCTTTTGAGGAATAGGACCTCGATCATTCTAGCTCTTTCATTTGCTATAACTTCTAGATAACTAAAGGAACTACGGTTCCTTGGTCCATGGTGGTTTGGAAGAGTGGAAGTACCCCTATACCTGCTTTCACTCTTTCGCTGGGAATTATAAGGAAACTACTTACTTCTGATAGGCGTATTGGGTTTGAAGGAAACCTGTATTGTTCCTTTGGGTTGGTAAGAGAGTTGGTTTAGCCTCTACTGTTTATCTCATATGGAATGCCAGAATTAGGAAAAGGTTTGAAGGAAAATTCGTATCTCCAATGGAGTTGATTGTGACAATTTAGAAACATATATCAACAGTACTAGGCCAAAAGGTCCCTACAGTTGCTCAGGCTCTCTTAAGATCCTAAGTGTTAACTTTATTGCTTGTAATTTTGATGGAGTTCATTTTCCCCCCTATATCTGCCCAGTGTTCCATGTAAATACTCATTTTGATCAATATATTTACTTTTCAATCAAAAAAACAATATGATAAATTGATGGATCATCGACTTTCTTTGTGCGACAGATAGCGGTAATAAATGGAACATAATATTTAAATATTTCCTACTCAATAATAAAATATATAAATATTTTCCTATTTAATTAAATATAGTTAATATATTAGCATATGAGTGCTGAGCTAATTTCTAAAATCCCCTCGAAAAAAAATTATTAAACAATAGTTTTTGTTAAACTTATTTTTATTAAGCATTCACTTTTTACGTGTCTTATTGTAATTTATCATTATCATTATGGAATCTTTTAAAAAAGAAAAATTGAAAGATTAGGAGTTAGGTAGGTAAAAGAGAAATTAAAATAAATCATAATTTTGAAATTTAGAGATGGATTTGAGTTTTAATATTTTATAAAAAGGGTAAAAAAAATTTCCAATATATATTGTATAATACTTTAATTAATTCTTGGCTTGTAAAGTAAAAGATAACTTGATGCTTGTACTATGGGGGGGATATCATACAAATTTGTTATGAAAAATATTAAATTCAAAATTTTGAATAGTATATGAAACAATTTTGAAATGAGGATACACTTCTTAATTTTGTTGTCTTGCCTGATCTTAATAAACATTTAAATGGATCCAAAAACATAAGGGGGCAGCAATACAATATTAATGAATTTTTTGTAAAATTATAATTGTATTATTATTATTATTATCCCTAAGATCCAGCACTATTTATGATAAGTATTTTTGTCATTTGACTTAATAAATGAAACTGTCGAATCCTTCTAATTTAAATATTAATATGAGTAAAGATATTTTTAAAAAATAGGCTAAAATCAACAAAATTAGATTTAATTTTTTTAGTTTTATTTTTAAAAGTAACTAAGACTTAAAATTGGGATTAAGGAATTGTGTTACAGATGACCTCCTCTTCCTCTTTCTTAATTAGTCTCAAGCGATAACCACCCTTAAGCCTCCCTATTAAAGAAACTTTTTCTTTTTAAGAAATGAATTACTAAAAAGATGAATTACATTTTTATTGTGCATGTCAGTCTAATGGATGTGATCTGCAGGTTAGAATTTTGAACAGTTGCTGCAGAGCATGCACAGTAGCCTGCATATAGCCATTATTTCTTACCATCCTATTTTTGCTAGCATCCATCAACTACAAATACTAATAAGTAATAAAAATAATATAATGTATATATACATATTTAGTAATTATTTCTATAAAAAATTTTAAATCCCATCTTGGGATTTGCTGCCGTCCAAAGAGACTAAGCTCTCTGTCAACCATTTGATATTGTCCAATAAGATACTGACAAATCTGAGTTGACGTGGGCCATCCAACTCTGCTTATTTTGGGGCTGTCCACCCGAGACGATCCATCCAACGAACCAAAAAACACCATAGCACAAGGAACCGAGTTTTTTTCCTTATTTATCATTTTTTAAAATATAGATATTAAATAATATTTTTTTACAAAACTAATTCTTAAATAGACACGTGGAAAATCTCGCTACTCCAAGTAGCAAGATTTGGTTAAATATCGCTACTTGGAGTAGCGAGATTACGTCAGGGTTATTCTGGGAAATACTTCCCAGAATGAAGTATTATTTAATATATTTTTTTAAAAAAAAGTTAAAACGGAAAAAACTCCAAAAAACTCTCTCTCTCTCTCTCTCTCTCAGTTATCTGTCAGCCTTCTGCCCCCTGCCTCTCGGGTCTCGCCGTCGTTGCCGACCTGCATTCCAACTCTCCGTCTGACCCTGTCTATTCCTCTGTCCTCTTTGTCTCAGGTGAGTCATTTGAGCCTGCTTAAACTTATAGTCTATTTTTGTTGAATCTTCAGTGATTTAGAATGGTTTTCCTTTGCCGTGATCGAGTTGAGATTTTGGGTTTAACTTGGTGCCTTGAAATAATGGAACTTCGCTGTCTTTGTTCGTTTCAACTACGTGTATAAGCTTTTGATTCTGTGCTCTATTAATGGGGAAAGTGGGCGTGTGTGTGTGTGTGTGTTTTTTTTTTTTTGAAACATAAAGTTCAGTTCTTAATTTTATTTTTATTCCTTTCCTAAACAGTGCAGCCATTTATTTATTTATGTTTATTACTTCACTTGATTGATCAAATTTTCTTAACTCCTTCATTTGTTTTTTATTGACCCATGATATTGGATTTTTCCTTTGTTGCCAAAATTTCAGCTAAAAATTTGTGCAGAATCTTACTGTTGGATTCTAAATTCTAATTTTGATTCATGATTCAAACCTAGATTTGGCAAAGCTCTCCATGAAATATTTGATCAGAAATGCATGGTTTCACGATCCCGTGTCACACGCGTACCTTCAACCTTGTGAGACGGTTTTTACAAGGTACAACCGTGAGCTAAAATGGACAATATCTCACTGGGTCAAGATCATTACCGTTGGTATAGGGAACAAGTCGGTCACAATGAGTGGACGCCTCAACTGCACAGTTGGAAAAGACAAAGTATATAAAGGCATTCAAGGCAATAGTGGATGAACTTGAAACGGTAGAGGTGGAATTTGTTGAACTCTAGACGTTTGTGTGAAATGTGTTAAACTCTAACCTTGCCTTTGGGAGGGTTTCAGGCCTTGGATTTGGACTTTTGTGGATTTGAACAAAACATAGTATAAAATTATATTGAGTTTCATTCAAATCTACGGAAATCCAATTATGAGGTCTGAAATCCATGCTTGATGCTCCCAAACACTACCTAAGGGTGTGCCAAGAGAATTTGAGGCCACCCACGAGAGCAACAGAGGAGTCTTTATAGCTGCTGCTGCCTGTGTTTGAGGAAAGGGTTTCTAAATTAGAGAACCTTCTTCCTTGACTGAAATCCCAGAGAAAATATAAGGATGCACATACCTCGTGATTAACATATAGGGTCATTGTTCCCCCTCTTATCCCCTTACATTATGCCCACAAGACATGGCATTTTGATTTTTTTTTTATTCTTTGTTTAAGGCCAGGAAAGGTATGACTGAAAGAAGAGTTGGAGTTACCTTTTGCTCAGTCACCCCATAAAAAAAAATTTCAAAATTTTCTAGGTAGGGATTGGAACAAAATTTTTTGTCTTTTGCATGTAATGAAATTTGATCAAAGGAAGAGCTGGAATTACTTTATAGTAGGGGCATCTGCTTAATTTTTTTTCTTGTCTCCCAGTATTTTATTTCACATTTCTCCAATTTATTTTGTCTAACTTTGTTGGTCATACTTATTTACCTTTTTTTAAGGGGACATTTCTTTACCTTTGTGATGACTTGATATTGCATTTTTAATTTTTTGAAGGTGATGAGTTTGTGTCCCTCTCTCTCTCTCTCTCTCAGCCATTGTACATCGCCTCCGTAAACGTACTTGTGCTGAAAGTTGGTCTTGTTATTGTGTATGTGTGCATGCAAGCATTTACCTTTTAATTGTCAGAAGACTTTATTTTTTAAGCAAGAGATAAGAGTCATACCTTAGCTCCGGCTGGGATAACAAAGCCAAATGGCCATATACAGTTGTACAACTTGGAATGAACAAGAAGCCCATCAAGAAATTCTAGTGAAGTCTCAAATGCTGAAAGTCACAGTAAATCTTACAACTAGATTTATCTGTCGTAGAATCAGGATTCCATGGCAGTGATCTTCTGTCTATCAATATTTCATCAGTCAATCAAGAACTTCATCCTCTTATCCTTGAGCATTTGGATTTTATGTTTAAGACGACCCAATGACATCAGTGATTACCTTGATGTTCTCATATATGTAAGCATTTCTTGCTTTCCTAGAGTGGTGAACTACAACAGCCCAAATACGTTTGCAGACTTTTTCATATTTCGAAGCTCCCATATTTTTGATAGCCAGGTCAAGTTTGAATTTCAGTCTATAAAAGCTCCTTGAACATTCAGAACTATCACTTTTTTATATGTGCATTGTTATAGAAAGAAAGAACAAATGGTTCCTTGTTCCTAGGCTTTGCTTGCAGAGTATACACACTTGATCTGTTAATTTACCACAGGCTGCAAGCTTTTCCAGTGTTGTTCTATTTTGAATAGCTAGTCAAACTATGAAAGCATGTCTCTTTAAATGCTTAGTCCATATAGCATTTGATCAAGGATCAAAACAGTTTCATTTCCAATTTTAGTTTTCCTAAGAATTACAAAAAAAAAAAAGTTTGTTAATTTTTTAGTTTTACAACATTTGAATAAAAATGAAAAACAATAAAAAGTTTTGGCACTATTCACTTGTGGACTAGTTTTATTTTTCATTTCTAATTTTTCAAATGATTCCAGTAATGCCACATTGTTATCCAATTTTCTAGATTTATATAGGAAGTTAGAAGACATCTATCTATTTTTTTTGTATATTTTTTATTTCTTACTGTCATTGTTACTAAAATCTCGATCTGGATTGTAGAATTGTATGATTCTATGATCCAGGTATACCCAAACGATCCAAGTTCCAATGAAAATAGGAATCAAGTAGAATCGTGGTAGAATCGTAGGATGGGAATTGTAGAATCTTTAAGTTGAATTGTATGGATCCAACTTTTGTTACCTGGGTTGGATTTTTTAATTTTTTAAATTACCCCTTTTGGGCTTCAATAATATGGCTTAATGTGTATTTTTCTTGGCCCAAAGGCCCCAAAAGTTTATGTTTGGTTGAAGTCTTCAAAAACTGGGGCAAAATTGCTCTCCGCCTCCCATCAATGAACAGATTCAGTAGAATCTGCACCTGACTTCCCTGGAGTTTGACATCTCAGTCCTACACTCCTTATTGAAGTTTAGCAACCCAGCAACTTAATTCCTCTCTTGTTTGACAACCAGAGAGCCCTCCATGTAGTGACTGGTGTTCGATCAGCAGTAGCCAGCAGTCTTGCTGTTTGATCTGCAGCTCTTTGGTGTTTGACAACCAGAGTTCTTGGTGTTCGAGAATAATTCAGTCCTTTGTCCCCTTCCCTTTTTGGTGTTTGACAAGAACACCTCAGTCCTCTTCAACACTGTTTCTTGTTTGATCAGCATAAGCCAAGAAAAGAGCCAAGCCAGCAGGCCTAGCAGAGATTGCAGAGGTATGCTTCAAAACATATCTGCTTCTTGAAAAGACTCAACTGTGGGCACTGTTTTCCTAATGCTACTTTTCCTCTTTTTCTTGCTCTTCTTCTTTTTCTTTTTATTGTTTGAACTTTTTCTTGGATTTTTAACTTCTTATACTGACTTAGTTACTAATCAAGCTTTTAGTCATAAGACTTGTCATAAAGTTCCACATATATAATTTTTTAATATTTATTTTACATTGAAAGTATAATCTTACGATTCTCGATCCGATTCTACGATTTGATCCTTCAGACCCCTTCAATGACCCCACTTAAGAGTCCCAATTCTAGCAACCTTGCTTATTGTGCGTTTGGAAACTTGGAATTCGGACCTTAGATTTAGATTTGTGCGTATTTAGGCAAAATATAGGATAAAGTTGTATTGAATTTCTTTCAAATCCACAGTGATTCAAATACAAGCTCTAGGATGCATGCTTCCAAACACTAACTCATATTGTTTTTGGAAAATTGAATTATAAGTTGTCTCTTTTGTAATTATTTTAATTCTAGAAATAAAAACTGGAATTGTTTTATACAATATACAGACGCTTTATTTTCTACCTTAATATGAATCTTAGAAAACTAAAAAGTAATTTGGAAATTTAAAATTTTTTAGAAAACTAAAAACTCTTACCACAACTAAAAATTAAAAATGAGAATTGTTTTCCACAACTAAACGGGCCCGAATTTTTTTTTTTTGAGTTTGATACTTTATTAATTATATTTGTTTGTTTCAGATGTAAAAATTGCATATGGTAATTTGTATATAGACTTTATGTTGATTTTTACTAGTTAAAAGATGTGAAAGGAAATATTGTAATGATATCTAAATTTTCCTGAGTTCTTTTGTCCATAAATGTTGATTTTTGTGATTAAGAAATCATATATGATCTTTGTGATTACGATTTTTTTTTTTATCTAATCAACAAATATGCTGACTTTATTTTGATATATATGGCATAGGTTGGACATGATTGATTGTTTAGTGATCCTTGATTTGATTAGGATTATGACCTTTGAGTTTAGGCATGAAATTTAGTATTGTTATTTGTCTTGGAGATAATTTTTAAAATTATTTTTGCATGTTCAAAAAATGTGGAAGGTCTCCCCAGAAAAGTGAAGAGGTTATGTTGCTGGATTTTCAATTGCATCTATACAATTTTGAATGTTCTTTTGTTTATGTGAGTGATCTTGGTGTTTAGGTATGATAAAAAAGCACATGGATTTTTGTTTTGGTATGCATGTCACTATTTTGGGTAATACTTGATTGATTTCTCTGTGGTCGTTGGTTTAGTTTGGATTATGGTTGTTGATTTAGATGTTGGATTGAACACTAGAGAAGTATGGATTGAACATGGGATATTTTATAAAGAAGTTTAAAAAATGTGGAATGTCAAAAAACAAAGATGAAGATGATTATCAACTAAAATGTACTAATCTTTTTATTATGAAAATCTTTTGTATTATATCAAATTCCGTGCATATTGGTGCTGCTATTATCTATATGTATGAGGGGATAATGGGTTTAATGGATGTGGGCACTAGTAATAAGTTGCTTTGCATCATGTAATCAGCTTGGAGTGAACATGGGCCACATTTCAGACAGAGATCACCACCAAGCTGCACTGAACCACCACCTCAAACGACTATTCTTTTACATTCCATCTTTCAAGATTTATGGCAATTTGGTTGGTTTTTACGATTATGGCCCACCAGGTTGTGCCATCAAGTCTAATGTTGTTGCTCTTTGGCGTCGGGTAACTTAATGTTCTCCTGTATCTTCTTTAGATATGATGTTAATTTGATATTATTGTCCTCAAATATTCAAAAGAATGATCAGCAGTTAATTTCTTAATGTTGATTTATTTGATTTTCAGCACTTTGTTCTTGAGGAAAATATGCTGGAGGTTGATTGCACTTCTGTCACTTAAGATAATGTCTTGGAGGCTTCAGGCCATGTTGATAAGTTTACAGATCTTATGGTTATTGACCAAAAAAATAGAAATAATTTCTATTGAGCAAAGGACTTGCTTGGAATTTTCATCAATAAAATGGTACAACATAAGAAGAAGAACAAAAACAATAACCACTTCAACATGACTCAAAATGAAAATATTGTAATGGAAGAAGAACTCAAACATGTACTTGGCATGATAGATGGTTTATCTACGGAAGAGTTGGGTGCAAAAATAAAGGAATTTGGTGTCATGGCTCTTAATACAAGAAACCCTCTTTCAGAACTCTTTCCATTCAACTTATTGTTTCAGACATCAATTGGTCCTTCTAGTCCCAGCTCCATTTGCGGGTTAGTGTTTCATTGTTTAATTTTTTCTTGTGCGTAAAATAAAATACAAATTATAATTGTTTTGTCTTATTATTTTTCTAGGCCAAAAAAACTCTAATATATGTACGGTTGGTCTATATATAACTTTTTGTTTGGCCTATCAAAAATAAATAAAGATAAGAGAATACCGGCATGCATAAGCATATATAAGGCTTTCATCACTATTATTAATAAATCCATATGACCACAGATAGGCTTGGTCAAAGTTGGTGATAGGGGCTCAGTCATCTTTTTTGCTTTATGCACATGTATATGAATAGATATCGTCAAAGTTGGAAATAGGGGCTGGATCATTTGTGTTTTCCATGTGTATTCATAGACACACACTCACATATGGTATCACTTTATAGCACGAGCATGTTATATGATCCATATCCTGTCATATGAAATATCTAATTTGGCTTGCGTTGGTAATATGTATTTAATTTAAACTGGAAGGGTCTTTTAGCCTATGTTTATCTAACTTAATTGTACTTAATTGTTAATAATTGTGTAAAATGGAAGACTGAGCTTCAAGGAAATATTCTTCTTCTCTTTATAATATATTTCAAGTACAATACCAATGACTTGGGTGTGGCGAAAAGCGGGCGAGGGTGGGCTAGGTTGTCGCCTTGAAGCGATGCGCCGTGTTGGCGCCCGGGTACGGTGTCAAATATGTGAGGGTTCTTGCTTCATTTTGGACGTGGGCAGGTAAAGACGTTAGTTTAGGAAATTAGGATTAGATTAGCAACTTGGAATATAGGGACACTTATGAGTAAAGACATGAAAATTGTGGATACAATGATCAGAAGAAGAATTAATATAATTTGCAGTGGGTGGGGGAGAAAACTAGAGAAATTGATAAATCAGGATTTAAACTTTGGTACACTGGAAAAGAAAAACATAAGAATGGAGTAGGCATTATTATTGACAAAAACTTAAAAGATAGTGTTGTGGATGTAACTTGAGTAGGGGATAGAATTATAAAAATCAAGATGGTATTAGGACAAGAGATAATAAATATCATTAGTGGTTATGCTCCTCAAGTCGGCTTAGCAGAAAATCTTAAGAGACAATATTGGCAAGATATGGATATTATCATACAAGGCATACGAGGGACTGAGAAAATATTTATAGGAGGAGATCTGAATGGACATGTTGGAAGAGATAATAAAAATTATGAGATGATACATAGAGGATATGGATATGGGGACAAAAATGAGTCTAGGGAGATGATCTTAGACTTCGCTATGTCATATGATTTTAATATAATGAATACTTGCTTTAAGAAGAGAGAAGAACACTTAATAACCTTTAAAAATGGACAAAATAGAAGTCAAATAGATTTTTGTTTAACTAGGAGGGTAGATCGTTTATCATGCAAGGATTATAAAGTTATTCTAGATGAAAGCCTAACCACACAACATAGACTTAGTGTTAGATATATGTATTAAAAATGGAAGAAAAAAGATAAAATAAACCAATGTAAGAGAACTAGATAGTGGAACCTAAAAGGAGAAAATATAATAAAATTTAAAGATAAAATGATCAAAGATGGGGATTAGACCATAGAGGATGGGATAGATACAAATACTCTTTGGAATAGATTAGCTAGCTTTATTAAAAAGATATCAAAAGTGATTTTAGGTGAATCAATGGGAAAATTCTCGAATAGCAAAAAGAGTTGGTGGTGGGATAAAGATGTACAAAAAATCATAAAGACAAAAAGAATTTGGTATAAAATGTGGCAAAAATATAGATCATTTAATAGTTTGTATGATAGATTAGGTACAAAAGAAGGGGAAAGAGATATATTTAAACTTGTTAAAGTTAGAAAAAGGAAGAGTAAGGACTTAGGAAATGTAAAATGTATAAAAAGTGAGGATGATATTGTCTTGGTTAAGGACGAAGACATTAAGAAAGATGGCGAAGTTACTTTAGTAAGTTGTTTAATGAAAACCAAATAGAAGGCTTAAACTTAGAATTGTCAAATGAGGAAAAGACTAAAAATATGAGATTTATTTGCAAAATTAGAGTTAACAAAGTTAAGTTTGCACTAAAAAAGATGAAAAATGGGAAAGCTAAGGGACCAGATAACATCCCAATTGAAGTTTGGAAATGCTTAGGTGATAACGAAATTATATGGTTAACTAATTTATTTAATACAATTATAAAAACTAAGAAAATGTCAGATGGATGGAGGAAAAACACTTTAATACCTATATAAAAAAATAAAGGAGATATTCAAAATTGTAATAACTATCGTGGAATTAAACTTATGAGTCATACGATGAAACTATGGGAAATGGTAGTTGAACAAAGATTAAGGTTAGAAACGAAGGTCTCAGAAAATCAATTTGGTTTTATGCCCGAGAGATCTACCATAGAAGCTATTTATCTTTTAAGAAGATTAATGGAAAAGTTTAGGAAAAAGAAGAGGGACTTGCATATGATATTTATTGACCTTGAGAAAGCATATGATAGGATACCTAGGGAAGTTCTATGGTGGGTTTTAGAAAAAAAAAAGGGTGTATGTAGTAGGTATACTGATGTCATTAAGGATATGTACGATGGAGTAATGACTAGTGTAAGGACTATAGATGGAGAAACTAGGGAATTTCCAATCACCATAGGTGTACATCAAGGATTTGCTTTGAGTCCTTATCTTTTTGCTTTAGTGATGGACCAATTGACTAAGAATATTCAAAAGGAGGTTCCATGGTGTATGCTGTTTGCAGATGATATTGTATTAATTGACGAAATTAGGGACGGAGTAGAGGCTTAGTTAGAATTATGGAGTGAAGTTTTGGAATCTAGAGACTTTAGGATAAGTAGAAATAAGACAAAATATATGAAATGTAATTTTAGCAATAATAGGAGGAATATTGGAGACAAAGTTAAACTTGATGATGAAGAAATAAATAACACTTGTAGATTTCGATACTTTGGATTTATTATTCAAGTTGAAGGAGAAATTGAAGATGATGTAATGCATAGAGTTAAAGCAGGATGGGTAAAATGGAGAAGTACTTCAAGTGTGCTCTGTGATCATAGAATACCCTTAAAATTGGAAGGGAAGTTTTATAAGACAGCTATAAGACCAGCTATGCTATATGGAACAAAATGTTGGGCGATGAAGAAACATAATTTCCAAAAAGTAAAAGTTGCCGAGATGAGATTGCTTAGATGGATGAGTGGTATAACATTGAAAGATAAATTAAGGAATGAACATATTCGTGGTAAGTTAGGTGTAGCTCCTATAGAAGATAAGAGAAGGGAGGGACGACTCAGATGGTATAGACACCTGCAACGTAGGCCACATAGTGCACCTGTAAGGAAGAGTGACTTAGTTACTATGAGAGGCAGTAGAAGGGGTAAGGATAGACCTAAAATAACTTGGGAGGAGATAGTGAGTATGGATTTAATATCCTTGAATCTATCAAAAGAAATGGTTCATGATCGCATAAATTGGCGAAAAAAGATTCATATAGCCTAAAATAAGGATAGACCTAAAATAACTTGGGAGGAGATAGTGAGTATGGATTTAATATCCTTGAATCTATCAAAAGAAATGGTTCATGATCGCATAAATTGGCGAAAAAAGATTCATATAGCCGACCCCACCTAGTGGGACTAAGGCTTGGTTTTGTTGTTATTGTTGAAGTACAATACCAATGACCATAATAGCCTTACTAACTTATGCTTACTAACATAACTCTAACACAAAATAATAATGGAACTAAATGACTAAATAACCATTAACACTCCCTATCAAGTTGGAGCATACATATCATATGCTCCTAGCTTGTTTTTAAATGAATTTCACACGAGCACCTCCCAGGGCTTTAGTGGACAAATCAGTAAGCTGAAACTTAGACTTCATATGAGTGGTTGTAGTGAGCTTCTGTACAAGTTTCTCCCGAATAAAGTGGCAATCAAGTTCAATGTGCTTTGTTCTCTCATGGAAGATCGCGTTGGAGGCAATATGAATAGCTGCTCGATTATCACGCATCAATTAGGTTGAGAATGTGGAAAACCTAGTTTTTTCAACGTACAAGTTCACATGTAGTCTGCACCAGAGTCTTATACTTTGACTTAGAACTTGACTTGACCACCACAGTTTGTTTCTTACTTTTCCAAGACACTAAATTACCATTGACAAGGATATAATACCTGGTTGTGGATTTTTGGTCATAAGGCAACTTGTCCCAATTTGCATCTGTACATCCTCTTAATACAAGTGTAACCTTGATCTTATATAAGAGACCTATCCCTTGTGCACCTTTGAGATATCTTAAAATGAGAATTACTACACCTAGTGACTTGTTCTCAGAGAATTGATAAACTGACTCACAACACTTGTTGCAAAGGATATATCTATTCGAGCAAATCTCTAGTACTATCCTTGGTTAGGCAACAAATCATCCATATTTGGCACTAACTTACTATTGGAATCCATGGGTATATCAATAGGTTTGGATCTTGGTAGGCACATCTCATTTAAGAGATCAAGAACATACTTCGTCTGTGACAAGACAGTTCCTTTACGAGATCCCGATACTTCTATACCCAATAAGTACTTCAATGGTCCCAAATCCTTTACATGAAACTTAGTCTACAGGAAATGTTTTATCTATAAATACCTTGATCATTAATCACAGTATCATCCATATACACTATAAGCAGATTCCATCTGGATGGGGTATGACGATAAAGTACTGAATGATCTACTGGACATTGTTGGAGGTCAAACTCAAGTACTACAACACTGAAGCAAGCAAACCATGTCCTCGGAGACTTTTTTAAACCATATAGTGACTTCTTGAGCCGATACACTAAGCCTAACTCCCATGAGCAACAAACTCAGGTGGTTGTTCCATATAGACCTTTTCTTGAAAATACCATGTAGGAAAGCATTCTTCACATCTAATTGGTGTAGAGGCCAATGACAAGTGGATAAGGAGATGAACAAACATATTGTGATGAGTTTGGCTATAGGGGAAAATGTGTCTGAATAGTCCAAGCCATACATCTGAGTATATCTGTTAGCATCAAGGTAGGTCTTCAATTGAGTCCGGGAATCATTTGGATTGTTGTGATGTATTACTCATATACTTGATGGGATGCATGTACAAGGAGAAGACATAGTGGAAAATCGAAGTGTTGAGGAGCAATAGGAAACCGTCGACGGATTGGCTATAACCATTGACGGTTTGACTGAATTTTTTAGAGAGCAATTTGCTTTCGGTATCTTTCTGTCGACAGTTTGGCTGAAACTGTCGACGGTTTCACTTGGGGATTCAGCTTAGATTTTCAAATTGAAAGGGACGTTAATTTGGTTTGGGGTTTTGGAGGGAAGGCCTTCGAGAACTTTATATATGCACTGTTCTGGGTGTATTTGTGTTGTTGTAAGATTGTAACAAAGTTGTTGTGTCTTTGACCCTAGATAATAAGAATTATTTGCTGATTGCTCCCGTGGATGTAAGCATTGTCGAACCACGTAATTCCTTGTGTCACTGGTTATTTTCTTTCATATATACTGCGTGGTTGTGTTCTTTCTTGGTTTATCATTGATTGCTGCATTGATATTCCCATGTACAAATATGTTTTATACAACAAATTGGTATTAGAGCACTTGTTGTAATGACATCCGGTACTTCGTTTGTGAAATTTGACAATGTCAAGTTTGATGAAACCGGGAACTTCAGTTTATGGTATGGAAGGGTGAAGGATTTGTTTGTGTAGTAAGGGATGTAAAAGTCTTGTATGGTTTTCAGCCGGAAGGCATGGATGAGGCAGATTGGAAGGAATTAGAAGCAAAGGCAGTGGCAACAATTAGGCTGTGTTTGGCTGATGACCTTCTATATCACGTCATGGAAGAGGATTCTCCTGCGGCTGTTTGGCGAAAGCTTGAAAGTTGGTATATATCTAAATTTCTTACGAATAAACTTTTTCTTAAGCAAAGGTTATATTGGCTTAAGATGTTGGAAGGTTCGAATTTGAACCAACACATCAACGCATTCAATCAAATCATAAGTTATTTAGTGCGGGTTGATGTGAAATTTGATGAGGAAGTAAGGTGCTGATGCTATTAAATTCCCTACCTGCGTCTCACATGTATGAGAACTTGGTTATTACTCCGACATGGGGCAAAGAAAGCCTGAATATGGAAGAGGTGACAAACGCATTGCTCGGTTTTCATCAAAGAAAAATGGCCAACGATGAAGTTTCACATGGTGAAGGGCTTGTGGTGAAAAGTAATCACGAATGCGGAAGACGTAAGCCCCTGAGTGGATCTCGGTTGCAGTCCGGGAAGAGGAAGGACAAAGTTTTTTAAGTGTAGTAAAAAGGGGCACATAAATTCGGAATGTCCAAAGTGGAACAAAGGGATTGATGAAAATCAGCAGGGTTTGTCAAAATTTGCAAATGTAGTGGAAGGAGACTCAAGGAGTAGTGATGGTGATATGCTATGTGTTTCATCGGGTTCTAAGCGCCTCACAGATGATTCTTGGATCCTAGATATCAGATGTTCTTATCATATGACAACAAATAGCAAATGGTTCAATACCTACACGTCAATTAATATTGGTTCAGTTTTGATGGGAAATGATATTTCATGCAAAATAATTGGTATAGGAAATGTCAAAATCAAAATGTATGATCGTGTTGTGAGAACCCTGTGTGATGTAAGACATGTATCGGGTCTAAGGAAGAATGTATTTTCATTAGGCACTTTAGATTGTAACGGATAAAGTTACAAGTCTAAAGGTGGAGAAATGAAAGTGTGTGAAGGCGACTCGATGGTGAAGAAAGGAGAAAAGGTAGCGGGAATTATCTATGCACTGCAGGGTAATACGGTTGTAGGTGGAGCTGCAGCTGTAGAATCTGAGTCGGATGTTCTATGGCATATGCGGATAAAGCATACTACATGTATTCAGATGTTTGGGGACCGGTGAGGATAGCATCACGGGGTAGACATATGCTTTTTGTGGGTGTATCACGAAAAATCTTGGTTTATCTCATGTGACACAAGTCTGAGGTGTTTAACAGTTTTAACTTGTGGTTGAGGTGCAGAATTAGATTGGGAGAGAGATCCTTAGGTCAGATATTGGGACTAAGTATGTTGGTTTTGTTCAAGAAGTTTTGTGACCAGAACATGTTATATATGCAGGGCTTGCAGGATACTTCTTGGTGAAGTCAGTAATGTTGTTCGTTGCAGACTCTTAGGAGCATGGTTTTAAATAACGGCCGTTATGTAGTGTAATGGCCGATACGTAATTGAAATCGAAGGCTCTGAAACCGATACGGGCCAATAAGGCGGTTCGGAAAAAATTCACAGCTGTAACGGCCGTTATGGAGACGTAACGGCACGTAACGGCCGATACCCCAACGTTACACGTCATAACGGTCCGTTATGGACCGTTACATGGCCGACAGCTTGTAGATTCCATGAAGGCTTTCTGCTGCAGGCTGCAGCGCTGCTTTCCCCCTCTCCCCACACCCATCTGCCATTCAATCTAAGTCTAACATTCAAAGAGTAAAATGGAATGTAAAAAACTTACCTTGAAAATTTGTTGCCCGAAGCAATAAGAAGACTTCATTTCTTCGAAGCCTGAGAGTGAGCACACTCAGCAGATCTATTCATCTTCGCAGCCTTCTAGGACTCGGGAACTGCAGACTTGCAGTTGCAGTAGCTTGGCAAGTCACCGGCGACAGGTCTGCAGCAGCTCCGCTGCCTTTGCGACTCGCCGATAGCCCGTCAGCACCTTCCTCCGCCAGTCGTCGCACTCGCCACTAGCCAGCCCCTCGATTTCAGCTTCGGAGCTTGGAGTCATCGCTGCCGTTCGTGCTTCGTAGCCTTCGCTCCTTCGAGGCTCCTCCGAGTCCCCTCCCCTCTCTCGGTCTCACTCGACTCCCCAGCGTATGAAACACTCAACACTCAACACCCACAGCACTAGCCACTAAGTCTTATCATTATGTTTTTTTTTTTTAAAATTATATTTTGTTGTAAATTATGTTTGTTAAATTGAATTAAAAAAAAAAGAGTAATTTAATAGAGTAAAAAATTAGAAATTATTAATAATTATGTAAAATAAAATTTTCTTAATTTATAAATATTTTAATTGTCTTATATTTTTTGAAAGGTAATTATGAAAATCTAGTTCCATCACATATTTCCTGTTTATTAATATTTTTTAAGTGTTAAAACATCATTTTGACCTTAAATTTAAAATTAGGTAAAATAAATCTTTACATGATCTATTTTTTGTTTTTAGTTATCAAATAAAGTAAAAATTGATAACTTAATAAAAAAAAGTTTAACCTAATAGTTAATACATTAATAATTCTGATTTTTACTAATTACTACTGGAATTTGTAGAAAATTTTTATTTTAATCCATATACTGAGAAAATGCTTAAAAAGTCAAATAGTCAATTTGTAATGTATGAATCTCTATTAGTGATGCTGTGATGTATATGAAAGTAGAGCAAAAGTTTTTTTCACCTTTAAAATTATAATGTTAATTTCTTATAATATAAATGAAAATAAAATCAAGTTATAAAAAATAATGAAAATATCTTTTTAAAGATAAAGGAATATATATTTTTTGTAATAAAATATCTAATATTTTATAATTTTGTTTATTTAAATATAAAAATAATAAACATTACTTATTATTTTTAATCAAATATTATATTTTATTTTTACGTAATAAGTATTTAAAATTAGAAGGACTATTTAGTACTATTATTTAATATTTACTAAATTACTAATTATATTATTCCTGTCATTTTTGTAGAAAGGTTGTAACTTTGTATTTTCTCTATGTTTTGTGTAGAAATCATCAAATTAAGTCTATCAATATGTCACGTGATAGAGGAAATGAGAACTTACCTAGTGAGGATATTGGATGGCATTTTAGTACTGCGGTGGACGGTAATAGACATGTTATTATGTGTAAGTTATGTGGGAAGATAATTAAAGGGGGCATTACACGCTTGAAACAACCCTTGACACATAAAAAGGGTCAAGTAGCTGGATGCTCAAATGTGACCACACAAGTAAGAGAACAAATGATGAAACATATACAGCAGTATGCTGAGAAGAAAAGAGATAAACAAAAAAGGCAAGAAGAAGCAGAAGCCCAAATTAGAGGAGATTTTGAGAATTTGAGCGATGAAAAAGACTTGGAAGAAGAAAGTATGAGATTTGCTCGATAAGAAAGCATACGAACACAACAACAATGGGAAGAGAGACAAAGATTTTGAGCAAGAACAACTGGAGGGGGGGTAATATTTATGAAAGGGAGGTGGCTCTGGCAGTGGTGCTACCAGTGGTTTCAATAGAGCAGGAGTTCGATCTTATAGTGGTCGAGAAGCTGGAGGTAGTGGACGACAATGGATCAATCCTGATGCCCATGAAGTTAGACTAAAGGCAATGGATCCTATTTTAGAAAAGAAGCAAGAGTGCGAAACAACCAATCAACACTAAGTTACTGAAAGGTTTAACAAGTAAATTAGGAAAAGCAGTTGGAAAATTCCTAATTTATAATCGGATTCTAGCGAATGTAGTTGACTCTTCATTTATGCAGCCTATGTTTGATATTGCTGCAGAGGTTGGAAAGGGGGTGAAGGGTCCATTACTCTATGAGATATCTGAAATTTATTTGGAGTAAGAGTATCAAGAAATTAAAAATTATATAACTTCTTTTGTTGGAATTTGGAAGGAGAGAGGTGTAACACTTATGTGTGATTGTTGGTCAGGACCAACTAGAAAATACATTATAAACTTTTTAGTTTATTGCGATAGAGGCACCGTGTTTCATAAATCAGTTGATGCCTCTGATGTGCCAAGTAGAACAGCTGAATATTATTTCAGGTAATTTTCTAATTTTAATTGTATATGCAAATAGTATTATGAACTTGCATGTTTTTAATTAAATAGTAGTAATTATTGAATCTATAATTTCATTTCAGATTAATGGACGAAGTGGTTGAAGAAATTGGAGAGGCAAATGTTGTCCAAGTAATGACTGATAATGAAGTTGCAATGAAGGCAGGAGAAAAATTATTAATGCAAAAGAGGCCAAATCTTTATTGGACAGCATGTGCAGCTCATTGCATAGACCTTATTTTTGAAGATATTGGTAAGAAAAGTAACGTGAAGAAGGTGTTAGAAGATGCAAGAACAATAACCTCATTTATTTACAACCACACATGGACAGTGAATTTCATGAAGAAATTTACAAATAATAGAGAGTTACTTCGCCCTGCCATCACTTGATTTGCCACAAATTTCATTCCTTTGGAGACTATTGCCAGACATAAACAAGCATTAAGAGAAATGTTTACATCTGATGCTTGGAAAACTTCAAGATTTGGGATGGCAAAATCAGGCCAGCATATGATTCAAAGAAAATTATCTTAGACAAAGAGTTTTGGCAAAAGGCCTCTGATATAATTAAAGTGTAAGAACCCTTGGTGAAAGTTCTTAAATTGGTTGATGGTGATGAAAAACCAACAATGGGCTTCATATACAAGGCAATTGATAGGGCGAAGTTGGTCATTCAAAAAATTGCCGGTTTTACAAAGACTATTGGAAAATTATTGACAACTGGTGGAGTTTTCAATTGCACCAAGATTTGCACGCTGCTGGTAAGTATAAATCAAATACAATTTCTTATTATTTTAACTTTTAAATTATGCATAGTTGCATTACAAAACTATTGATTAATATGTTTCTAAATTTAATTGTAGGGTATTTTTTGAACCCACAATTTCTTTATGGTGCCCCACCCTCTCCAGAAGTTGCTAGAGAAGTCATGGATGGGTTAAAAAAGTGATAACCAAGTTGGCACCCGATATAGATACTCAATTCAGGCTATTAATCAAGTAAGTATTGGTTCCATAAAATTGAATAATGAATTGTTCTAGTATTCTGTAATACTTTCAAGAATAATTATTAATACATCTAATTAATTAATTATATTTCACAATCATCCTTTATTAGTTGTTGCTATATCGAGATAGGCAGGAGGCTTTTGGAATCCCGTTGGCTCAGAGGGCAGTAAAACAAATAAATCCTGGTAAATATGGCTATATAACTAAATAATGGATGAATAACTCTATTTTCTCTATTTATGTTCAAATTTGACTTTTGAAATATAGCTATACTAACATAAAACTCTTTTTAATTATTCATACAGCTTAATGGTGGATTCATTATAGCTTGTGTGCTCCTGAGCTCCAAAGAATAGCAATCAGAGTTCTTAGCCAGACCACATCAGTTTCGAACTGTGAGCATAATTGGAGCACCTTTAGCCTCATCCATACGAAAACAAGAAATAGATTAAAGTACATGAGACTACAAAAACTTGTTTTCGTACATTACAACATGAGGTTAAAGTTAAGACGTACAATGAGAAGAAGCCAACGAGAAATTGAAGAGGGTTTCAATCCTATCAATTTGGACTATATTTTGGAAGAAGATGATCCTTTAAGTCAATGGTTAGAGGAGAGAGAGACACCATTACTCGACGGTCAGGATAATTCAAATTGGTTAAATGAAGAAGTTGGTGGTACTACAGAAGGAGGTGATCAACCACCAATAAACGCGCATGATGATTCAAGTTCAAACCCTAAACGTACACAAAGTGATGACAATCTTGGTTTGAGTCCACCAAGTGATGATGATGGTAATATTGGTGCTGGCATGGTTCGAAATCGTGGTCGCGGGTAACGTCGCGTAACGGCGGGTGTCGCGGGTCGCATGAGATGTGGGTGTTATGTAACAGGAAGCGAGCGTAACGGTCGTGAATTTTTTTCACACATGCACAACCATCCCAAAATAAAAAATAAGCATGAAATCCCTTAATACATAGTTTTTAATGAATTTTGAAGGCTTTCATTCAACCTACAAATGCTTTTTAATAGGCATTATGATTTTTATATTAATTTTAGTGCGCTGTTTAAAAAAAAAACATATTTTTTTTATAATTTACATTACTCTAATGAGTAAATCGATGTAGAAATTTAAGAATCAATTAATTAAAGTCAAAAAATTACTAAAAATGAATCAATAGACTCAATACTCAATACATGAATTTAAAAAGTGATTAATATCAAATATCAATAAATAGTTGAAAATACATGAATACAATACTACAAATTTATAACATAACACATGTCACCACCAAAAAGAATGACGTGGAGGGTCTTCATAATTTGCATCTGTATCTTGAGATTGGGATGAGAAATTATCTCCCCATCCTTGTGGAAATACGTAGTTGAATAAACCCAAGTTTGCGTCATTTCATTGTTGCTTTTGAAAATGTACTGGTGGTGAAAATCCTCCTGAATAATGTCTATAAGTTGGGGCAGGGGCTGGCTCTGGGTAGTGTGTAGAAGAAGACTCACTAGATTCTGAGATTCTTAATCCACTAGGATAAAAATGTGAGTCACGAGATGCATAATGTGGATTTGCTGGATGAAATCAATATGATTGTGATGATGAACTATCTAAACTAAAGTCGCTAAAACTACGAACCACAACATATGAATCTTCAGTAGAATCACTAGGGTCACCACGAGCACTCCTTCTCCTAAGTTGTGAAGATTGGTTTCTTGGAGGAATACCCAAGTCATAATTTTCAGGTATGTCATGTAGTCCATAAAGATCAGAAAGATGTATATGCCTTACAAATGATGTCCCTGTGTCATATCCATAATTATATTCTGCACCGCCGCCTCCACCACCACCACTACCACCACCCCAACCCCAGCTCCAGCACCACTATTACCATCATCATCACTTGGTGGACTCAAAACAAGATTGTCATCACTTTGTGTACGTTTAGGGTTTGAACTTGAATCATCATGCGCGTTTATTGGTGGTTGATCACCTCCTTCTGTAGTACCACCAACTTCTTCATTTAACCAATTTGAATTATCCTGACCGTCGAGTAATGGTGTCTCTCTCTCCTCTAACCATTGACTTAAAGGATCATCTTCTTCCAAAATATAGTCCAAATTGATAGGATTGAAACCCTCTTCAATTTCTCGTTGGCTTCTTCTCATTGTACGTCTTAACTTTAACCTCATGTTGTAATGTACGAAAACAAGTTTTTGTAGTCTCATGTACTTTAATCTATTTCTTGTTTTCGTATGGATGAGGCTAAAGGTGCTCCAATTATGCTCACAGTTCGAAACTGATGTGGTCTGGCTAAGAACTCTGATTGCTATTCTTTGGAGCTCAGGAGCACACAAGCTATAATGAATCCACCATTAAGCTGTATGAATAATTAAAAAGAGTTTTATGTTAGTATAGCTATATTTCAAAAGTCAAATTTGAACATAAATAGAGAAAATAGAGTTATTCATCCATTATTTAGTTATATAGCCATATTTACCAGGATTTATTTGTTTTACTGCCCTCTGAGCCAACGGGATTCCAAAAGTCTCCTGCCTATCTCGATATAGCAACAACTAATAAAGGATGATTGTGAAATATAATTAATTAATTAGATGTATTAATAATTATTCTTGAAAGTATTACAGAATACTAGAACAATTCATTATTCAATTTTATGGAACCAATACTTACTTGATTAATAGCCTGAATTTGAGTATCTATATCGGGTGCCAACTTGGTTATCACTTTTTTAACCCATCCATGACTTCTCTAGCAACTTCTGGAGAGGGTGGGGCACCATAAAGAAATTGTGGGTTCAAAAAATACCCTACAATTAAATTTAGAAACATATTAATCAATAGTTTTGTAATGCAACTATGCATAATTTAAAAGTTAAAATAATAAGAAATTGTATTTGATTTATACTTACCAGCAGCGTGCAAATCTTGGTGCAATTGAAAACTCCACCAGTTGTCAATAATTTTCCAATAGTCTTTGTAAAACCGGCAATTTTTTGAATGACCAACTTCGCCCTATCAATTGCCTTGTATATGAAGCCCATGGTTGGTTTTTCATCACCATCAACCAATTTCAGAACTTTCACCAAGGGTTCTTACACTTTAATTATATCAGAGGCCTTTTGCCAAAACTTTTTGTCTAAGATAATTTTCTTTGAATCATATGTTGGCCTGATTTTGCCATCCCAAATCTTGAAGTTTTCCAAGCATTAGATGTAAACATTTCCCTTAATGCTTGTTTATGTCTGGCAATAGTCTCCAAAGGAATGAAATTTGTGGCAAATCAAGTGATGGCAGGGCGAAGTAACTCTCTATTATTTGTGAATTTCTTTATGAAATTCACTGTCCATGTGTGATTGTAAATAAATGAGGTTATTGTTCTTGCATCTTCTAACACCTTCTTCACGTTACTTTTTTTACCAATATCTTCAAAAATAAGGTCTATGCAATGAGCTGCACATGCTGTCCAATAGAGATTTGGCCTCTTTTGCATTAATAATTTTTCTCCTGCCTTCATTGCAGCTTCATTATCAGTCATTACTTGGACAACATTTGCCTCTCCAATTTCTTCAACCACTTCGTCCATTAATCTGAAATGAAATTATAGATTCAATAATTACTACTATTTAATTAAAAACATGCAAGTTCATAATACTATTTGCATATACAATTAAAATTAGAAAATTACCTGAAATAATATTCAGCTGTTCTGCTTGGCACATCAGAGGCATCAACTGATTTATGAAACACGGTGCCTCTATCGCAATAAACTAAAAAGTTTATAATGTATTTTCTAGTTGGTCCTGACCAACAATCACACATAAGTGTTACACCTCTCTCCTTCCAAATTCCAACAAAAGAAGTTATATAATTTTTAATTTCTTGATACTCTTACTCCAAATAAATTTCAGATATCTCATAGAGTAATGGACCCTTCACCCCCTTTCCAACCTCTGCAGCAATATCAAACATAGGCTGCATAAATGAAGAGTCAACTACATTCGCTAGAATCCGATTATAAATTAGGAATTTTCCAACTGCTTTTCCTAATTTACTTGTTAAACCTTTCAGTAACTTAGTGTTGATTGGTTGTTTCGCACTCTTGCTTCTTTTCTAAAATAGGATCCATTGCCTTTAGTCTAACTTCATGGGCATCAGGATTGATCCATTGTCGTCCACTACCTCCAGCTTCTCGACCACTATAAGATCGAACTCCTGCTCTATTGAAACCACTGGTAGCACCACTGCCAGAGCCACCTCCCTTTCATAAATATTACCCCCCCTCCAGTTGTTCTTGCTCAAAATCTTTGTCTCTCTTCCCATTGTTATTGTGTTCGTATGCTTTCTTGTCGAGCAAATCTCATACTTTCTTCTTCCAAGTCTTCTTCATCTCTCAAATTCTCAAAATCTCCTCTAATTTGGGCTTCTGCTTCTTCTTGCCTTTTTTTGTTTTTCTCTTTTCTTCTCAGCATACTGTTGTAGATGTTTCATCATTTGTTCTCTTGTGTGGTCACATTTGAGCATCCAGCTACTTGACCCTTTTTATGTGCCAAGTGTTGTTTCAAGCGTGTAATGCCCCCTTTAATTATCTTCCCACATAACTTACACATAATGACATGTCTATTACTGTCCACCGCAGTACCAAAATGCCATCCAATATTCTCACTAGGTAAGTTCTCATTTCCTCTATCACGTGACATATTGATAGATTTAATTTGATGATCTCTATACAAAACATAGAGAAAATACAAAGTTACAACTTTTCTACAATGACAGGAATAATATAATTAGTAATTTAGTAAATATTAAATAATAAGTACTAAATAGTCCTAATTTTAAATACTTATTACGTAAAAATAAAATGTAATATTTGATTAAAAATAATAAGTAATGTTTATTATTTTTATATTTAAATAAACAAAATTATAAAATATTAGATATTTTATTTCAAAAAAAATATATTCCTTTATCTTTAAAAAGATATTTTTCATTATTTTTTATAACTTGATTTTATTTTCATTTATAACTATAAGAAATTAACATTGTAATTTTAAAGGTGAAAAAGACTTTGCTCCACTTTCATATACATCACAGCATCACTAATAGAGATCCATACATTACAAATTGACTATTTAGCTTTTTAAGCATTTTCTCAATATATGGATTAAAATAAAATTTTTCTACAAATTCCAGTAGTAATTAGTAAAAATCAGAATTATTAATGTATAACTATTAGGTTAAATTTTTTATATTAAGTTATCATTTTTTACTTTATTTTATAACTAAAAACAAAAAATAGATGTAAAGATTTATTTTACCTAATTTTAAATTTAAGGTCAAATTGATGTTTTAAAACTTAAAAAATATTAATAAACAGGAAATATGTCATGGAATTAGATTTTCATAATTACCTTTCAAAAACTATAAGACAATTAAAATATTTATAAATTAAGAAAATTTTATTTTACATAATTATTAATGATTTTTAATTTTTTACTCTATTAAATTACTCCTTTTTTTTTTTTTTAATTCAATTTAACAAACATAATTTACAACAAAATATAATTTTTTAAAAAAAAACATAATGATAAGACTTGGTGGCTAATAATGTGGGTGTTGAGTGTTGAGTGTTGAGTGTATCATACGCTGGGGAGTCGAGTGAGACCGAGAGAGGGGAGTGGACTCGGAGGAGCCTCGAAGGAGCGAAGGCTGTGAAGCACAAACGACAGCGATGACTCCAAGCTCCGAAGCTGAAATCGAGAGGCTGGTTGCTGGCGAGTGCGACAATTGGCGGAGGAAGGTGCCGACGGGCTATCGGCGACTCGCAGAGGTGGAGGAGCTACTGCAGACCTGTCGCCGGTGACTCGCCAAGTTGTTGCAACTGCAAGTCTGCAATTGCCGAGTCCTGGAAGGCTGCGAAGTGCGAAGATGAGTAGATCTGTTCGGTGTGCTTACTCTCATGCTTCAAAGAAGTGAAGCCTTCTTATTGCTTCAGCCAACAAATTTTCAGGGTAAGTTTTTTACTTTCCATTTTACACTTTGAATGTTAGACTTAGATTGAATGGCAGATGGGTGTGGGGAGAGGGGGAAAGCAGCGCTGCAGCCTGCAGAAGAAAGCCTTCAGGGAATCTGCAAGCTGTCGGCCATGCAACGGTCTGTAACGGACCGTTACGACGTGTAACGTTGGGGTATCGGCCGTTACGTGCCGTTACGTCTCCGTAACGGCCGTTACGGTTGTGAATTTTTTTCGAACCGCATTATTGGCCAGTATCGGTTTCGGAGCCTTCGATTTCCGTTATGTATCGGTCGTTACGCTACGTAACGGCCGTTATTTAAAACCATGGGTGCTGGAGCTAGGGTTGGGGGGGGGGGGTGGTAGTGGTGGTGGTGGAGGCGGCGGTGTAGAATATAATTATGGATATGATACAGGGACATCATTTGTAAGAGATATACATCCTTCTGATCCTTATGGACTACATGACATACCTGAAAATTATGACTTGGGTATTCCTCTAAGGAACCAATCTTCACAACCCAGGAGAAGGAGTGCTCGTGGTGACCCTAGTGATTCTACTGAAGATTCATATGGCGTGGTTCGTAGTTTTGGCGACTTTGGTTTAGAAGGTTTATCATCACAATCATATGGATCTCATCCAGCATATCCACATTATGCATCTCGTGACTCACATTTTTATCCTAGTGGATCAGGAATCTCAGAATCTAGTGAGTCTTCTTCTACACACTACCCAGAGTCAACCCCTACCCCAACTTATGGACATTATTCAGGAGGATTTTCACCATCAGTACATTTTCAAAAGCAACAACGAAATGACGCAAACTTGGGTTTATTCAACTATGTATTTCCACAAGGATGGGGAGATAATTTCCCATCCCAATCTCAAGATACAGATGCAAATTATGAAGACCCTCCACGTCATTCTTTTTGGTGGTGACATATGTTATGTTATAAATTTGTAATATTGTATTAATGTATTTTTAACTATTTATTGATATTGATATTAATCACTTTTCAAATTCATGTATGTGTAATGTGTATATTGAGTATTGAGTCTATTGATTTATTTTAAGTAATTTTTTGACTTTAATTAATTGATTCTTACATTTCTACATCTTTTTACTCATTAAAGTAATGTAAATTATAAAAAAAATATGCTTTTATTTGTAAACAGCGCACTAAAATTAATATAAAAATCATAATGCCTATTAAAAAGCATTTGTAGGTTGAATGAAAGCCTTCAAAATTCATTAAAAATCGTGTATTAATGGATTTCATGCTTATTTTTTGATTTTGGGATGGTTGTGCATGCGTGAAAAAAATTCACGACCGTTACACCCGCTTTCCGTTACATAACACCCGCGTCTCCTGCAGCCCGCGATACCCGCGACTGTTACGCAACGTTACCCGCGACCGCGATTTCGAACCATGCTTGGGAGACTCTCTGCCATTGTCATTAAAAGTCAAGGTAAGCTGCAGTTGCTTTTGATTTGTTTTCAGTGTTCACTTTTCATTTTTCAATTTTCAATTTTAATTTCCTGCTGCAGCTGCTGATTGTTCCTGTTCAATAAACAAAAACATGTCTGAAGGTGAATCAAAGGGGCAGAAAAAAGATTGTTTGGAAATACATAAAAGAAGTTGATGGAGAAAAATATTTTAGATACAAATTTTGTGGTCGGACTTGCATTGGACTATGTTTAGTGCATGATCTTTCTTGAAAAATTCCAAGAAGAGAAGTGTAAAAAAAATGATCTTCTTGAAGAGATTGGGATGGGTCCAAGAGGAGGGAGTCAAAGTGCTACTTCTACATCAGTTGGAGATCTTGGGCAATAGAATAGTGGGATTGGCCTTAATCCTAGGGCTAGAGGTCCAATGGATATTTTTTCATCTTCACTCACCAAACAAGCCACTCTAAACTCAAAATGGAAGAACGAAGAGAGAAATGAAGTGTGTATTCTGTGTTTAGCAATGCTCTACCATTTAGTTTGATGGATGGCGTATATTGGTGTGTTATGGTGGATGCTATTGCTTAGTATGGCCAGCTTTCAAGCCTCCTATGCAAGAGATGAGGATGCGGATCCTTAAAGATGAAGTGAAAGACATCGATGGCATGTTGAAAGAGCATATAAAAGCATGGAAGGAGTATGGATGTTCTATCATGGTTGATGGATGGATTGATGGGTGTTCAAGGGTCTTGGTTAATTTCCTTGTGAATACCTGCTGGGACATTGTTTTTGAAATCCATTGATGCTTCTGACTCTATAAAAAATGGTGATTTGATGTTTAAGTATATAGATGAGGTGGTTGAGGAAGTTGGTGAGGAAAATGTTGTGCAGGATAACTGATAATGCAAAGATTATGATAAATGGTGGAAAGAAGCTTATGGAAAAGAAGGAGAAGCTCTGTTGGACTTCATGTGCTGCACATTATTTCGATCTCATGTTGGAGGATATTGCAAAATTGAAGATCCTTGCAACCACAATCCTAAAGGCCTAGCAAGTTGTGATATTTATAATCATTCCTATGTACTTGCAATGATGAGGAAGCATTTCACCAACAACAAAGAACTCATCCGCCCGGCAGTGACGCGCTTTGCTACTGCATTTTTGACGCTTAAAAGCATTTACAAACAAAAGCGGGGCCTTTAATCTGTTCTCTTTGGAGATGTGGTGCACTTCCACACAAGAGAGTGTTGTCCCTCTTGTACGTGTTCTAAGGGAAGTTGATTTTGAGGAAAGATCAGTCATGGGGTTTCTCTATGAGTTGGTGGATTCGGTGAAGGAAAGAATTGCTCAAAATTTTTCTAGGAGTGCCAAGAAGTATGGACCCATTTGGAGAAAAATAGATGATAGATGAACTCCACAACTTCATCACTCTTTACATGCTGTGGGATATTATCTAAATCCCCAATTGCGTTATAAGGAAAACTTCTCTGATTGTGAAGTGAAGAAGATTATTTGAATGCATGGATAAAATGTTGAGATACGAGGAGAGGCTAGCAGCAGACATCCAATTGCATTTGTTTGATTATATTATGTTATATTATATAAATTATCATATTATAATAAATTGGAATAAGATTACTGTAAAACAAACGTTAAGAAGGGGAATCAATCATTCCAATTCTGATTCCTAGAGTTGATTCCCAATCACCAAACACCACGTTATTGTAGGAACCTTGAATACTCTTCCTCTGAGATGGTTATTGTATACTTTTCATCTGAACAAATGCCTGACGATGGATCACACTTTTGGGATTTGAAGCTGCCATCCCAAGTGTGCGCACAACCTCGATACAGCAGCAAATCAAAGTACACAGTGAACAAATGCTCTTGAGATTCCAAAAAATGAATTCCTTGACCAACTGAAATAACAAGTGAACTTCCTGATCAATCGAACCAAACACAAATGAGTCAACTGCTGATTCAACCAGAAACGAGTGAGCAACAACTGGACATAGCACTGCCACAACCCTGCAAAATCAATGTATAAATGCTGCCACTGCTCCAAGAGACTTATACAGAGTCTCAAGAAACCAACACACGACTTTAGCAGTTCCAAAAAGCCTCTATGCAGTAGAAAATCTGAAATACACAGCGAACAACATCCTCTTCGAACTCATGGACACCGTCCTAACACGCACAGACTTTGACAATTGAAACAAGCCACAAGCACACAACGAACAAAAAAGATAAAAAAAAAAAAAGAATCAAGAACACTGCAATACCAATGTTTCACGACTCAATAAACACTATAAGCATGGATCAACAGCTTCAGGCATTAGCAAGCAATCATTCCTGAAATGCTGTTAATCACCAACTAAACAAGGTGATATCTTTGGACAAAAATGATGACAAACAACTTGCTATTATGGTGTGTGGAAGGATTCAAGACATTTGGGAGGAAATTGGAGCAAAATGGCTGCCCAAAAATGTCTCATGGGCATGGTGGTGAGTGGAGGCTCCTTTGGCTGTGAAATTTTGAGGGCTGGCTGCTGGCAGATTGGCAGGTTCTTGGCTTCCTATGTGGTTAGTTTTGCAAGATATTAGTTATTTCTTGAGGGGTTGAAGAAGACAACAGTGTCCAGGATTCTTCTGATGAATGCAGCTTTTCGAGCAATTGCTGAACCTGCTTCTGGACTTTGGTGATGCTGATGACCCTTCCACAGCAGCAGGTTGTGTGATATTATGATGTTTAGGGTTTGATTTAGTGGCGGCGTGCAATTTGTGTTTAGGCCAGATCTTGCTTTGATACCATGTTGAATAATTGGGTAAAATGGATGACCTAACTTCAATGATAGGTCTATCCTCTATTTATAATATATGTCAAAGTACAATTCTAATGGCCATATTACCCTTACTAACTCTCACTTATCAACATAACTCAAACACAATAATAATAATAATGCTAATGACTAAATAACCATTAACATTAACATTAAAATTATATTGACAGATGTTTTTATCACAAATCTTGAAACAGTTAAATTTATGAACCTTCTTGATTGAATTTTCTATTTTAATTTATTGGATATTATTGTACGTTTATTTTGCATCTTGATTGATGCAGGTACTTGTGACCTGAAACAGCACAAGGCATATTTTTAAATTTCGGAGAACTGTATTACTATAATGGGAATAAGCTCCCTTTTGCTGTTGCACAAGTTGGTCGGGCATTTCGGAATGAGGTAGATACAAATTCTTTCAACTCTTTTGTTAATTTGTTTGCTTGCATGTTCATACTTAATTTCTTATTGTTTCTAATTAATTATGCAGAAAATATTATTTATTTAGTATTATAAAAGTCATTACATTTTAAGTATTTAACGTAGCAAGTACATTAAATATAATAACATTTCTAAAATTAATGACTGAACAAGGGTCTCCCTGTTGCTTCTTAACAGAAAATTTTTTGTTTTGTTTTTTTAATCTATGATATATATTAATTCACCCCAATGTTTTAAAAGGCTCAATGGAGGCTTGCTTCATGGCTTGGCATGCCTAAAATTCCTTTGAGGCTTATGTGTTTTGGGTGTGTGATTCTCAAGTTAGATTTGATTAGAAAATTTTTACTCCATTTTTTATAAAAAGAATGTCATAATATGAGTTGATTTCTAAAACTTGAACCTCAACCTTTCCAAAATAATTGAGAGCTGTCTTGAAAACAATATGAACATTGAAATGTTGTTTTTTTTTTTTTCCCCTTTTTTGATAAACAATGAAATTTATTAGAAGAGATAAGAATTTATAACAAAATAAAAAAAGTGGAAAAGAAATAATGAACTGAGAGCATAAGATATCCTTTCTTTAACACAAAAAAAAATAAAAATTACACAAGTAGATCATCATATCTGAAAACCAAGTCAATGAAGCAGATCCTACCAATCCTGCTGCAAGTCTCCCATAGAAGCATGATGAAAACAGCCATTAGCAGACACCCACAAAGGCACAAAATAAACTGCTTTACTCCAAACCAAATTATTAGCTGTGGCCATCCCTTTGAAAATTCATGCGTTTCTCTCCAACCAAACACGCCAAATAACAACCATAATAGTGCATCTCTGCAAGGCTTTCCTATCCTTTCCTTTGCTGAAACCTCCAAAAGTGATAAGAGAAAAATGCCTTCAAAGTGGAGGGACAAATTCAGTCCACCAAATATACAAAATATTTTATTCCATACACCCAAGGGGCAATGAAGAAAAAAATGTGAGCAAGTCTCTCCATTACTCCAACAAAGGACACAGACATCCTGTGATAGGGCCTTATTAGGCCTTCTCTTCTGAAGCACATCATTAGTATTAACTCTATCAAATACTGCAGTCCAAATAAGTGCTTTTATTTTTGAGGGAGCTTTAGCTTTCCAAATCAAGGAGTACAAACCAAAAAGATAGTCATTAGGCTTGTGAGTCAAATAAGAGAAAAAAGATTTAAAAGAGAAATCTCTTGAAGTGTCCTAGCTCCAAACCCTTTTATCATTCCCCAAATTAACATGAATAGAATCAAGCAAACTAGTTAAAAGTGCCAACTCATCAATCTCTCTATTATTGAGATTTCTCCCAGAATGGAAATTCCAAGAGAGACTATCCCCTTGCAGAAGAAAAAAATCAGAATAGGGGTATCATGAAGAATAGAGACTCAATAAAGATAGGAAAAAGCAATAGCCAACGGCATCTCCCAAATCCAAAGGTCCTCTTGGAAACGAATTTGCTCCCCGTTACCCATCATGTAGTGGATTTTAAGAAATAAATAACCTGACATATAAACTTCTAAGGACTCGCTTGAGTAATATTAACCCCAAGTTTAGAATCCCACCCATTTTGTAATAGACCATATTTTACTATGAATTACCTTATGCCAACGAATATTAGATTCTAAAGGAAAGCGCCATAACCATTTCCCCACCAAGTAAATGTTTTTGGACACCAAATTACCAAGAGCCAGGCCTCCCTCTCTTTTAGACCTGCACAGTCTCCCAACCTACAAGGTGATCTCGTTGACTCTCTCTCCCACTCTACCACAAGAAATTCCTCACTAATTTCTCAAGCCTGCATGCCACTCAGGAATTATAAAAAGAGGAAGATATGCAATAAAGTGGTAGAAAGAATGCATGGATAAGAGTAATCTGGCCCCCTAAGGTGAAAATTTCTCCTTTCCACCCATCTAGTTTCCTAGCCACTTTCTCAAAAACAATCCCCGAAAGAATCCGCATTAGGATTACCACCTAAGGGAACACCTAGATATATAATTAGCCAATCCAGACTGCACAGCCCACCAGCCTAATAAAAGGGTAAACATTAATGCAAGGCCCACCATAGCACTCTTGGAAAAGCTAATCTTCAAACCAAAAGCTTTCTCAAAGACCTAAAGGATTGTTAGCAAATTAGGAAAACAACCCATTTAATCTGTGAGGAAGAGAATAGTATCATCTACAAATTGGAGACGTGAAATGACACATTCCTCATTTCCTACCTTAATCCCCTCCACTGGCCCTCTATCAACTCCTTGCTCAATCATTCTGCTCAAACCATCAACCGCAATAGTAAAGAGAAAAGGCGAGAGGGGATCCCCTTGTCTAAGACTCCTGGATGCATGAAACCAAGGTCTGGCCTCACCCATAACTAAAACAGAGAAAACAACAAAAGAGAAGTGTCTTCTGATCCATTTTCTCCACATTAGACCAAAACCTTTTCTATGCATAGACTTGTCTAAGAAACTCTAGTTCACCCTATCATAGGCTTTTTCAAAGTCCAGTTTCAGAACTAGATTCCTCTTTTTCCTACAGACAGCATCTTCAACCATTTCATTAGCTATAAAAGCAGCATCAAGGATCTGTTTATCATCTATAAAAGTGCTCTGGCTAAGAAGAGTGGAATCTCTTAGATAACACCTTTGTCAAAATCTTATATACACTTGTGATTAAGCTAACTGGTCTAGAATCTCTGACTTTAACTGTATTTTAGGCACTAGGGTAAGGTAAAATTGATAACAAAACGACAACAAAACAAAGCCTTAACTCCCACTAGTTGGGGTCGGCTATATGAATCCTTTTTCGTCAATTTATGCGATCATGGACAATTTCTTTTGACAGATTTAGGGATATTAAATCTTTACTCACTATCTCCTCTCAAGTTATTTTAGGTCTACCCCTACCCCTTCTACTGCCCCTTATAGAAACTAACTCACTCTTCCTCACTGGTGCACTATGTGAGCTATGTTGCAAGTGTTCATACCATTTGAGTCATCCCTCCCTTATCTTATCTTTTATAGGAGCTACACCTAACTTAGCGTGAATATGTTCATTCTTTAATTTATCTTTCAATGTTATACCACTCATTCATTTAAGTATTCTTATCTCGGTAACTTTTATTTTTTGGATATTATGTTTCTTCGTCGCCCAACATTCCGATTCATATAACATAGCTGGTCTTATAGCTATCTTATAAAACTTCTCTTTTAATTTTAAGGATATTCTACAATCATATAGCACACTTGAAGCACTTAACCATTTTATCCAACCTGCTTTAATTCTATGCATTACATCATCTTCAATTTCTCTTTCAGCTTGCAAAATAGATCCAAGGTATCGGAATCTACGAGTGCTATTTATTTCTTCATCATTTGGTTTGACTTTGTCTCCAATATTACTCCTATCATTACTAAAATTACATTTCATATTATTTCTACTTATCCTAAAGCCTCTAGATTTCAAAGCTTCTCTCCATAATTCTAACTCAGCCTCTACTCCATCCCTAGTTTCATCAATTAATATAATATCATCTGCAAACAACATACGCCATGGGACCTCCTTTTGAAGACTCTTAGTCAGTTGGTCCATCATTAAAGCAAAATGATGAGGACTCAAAGTAGATTTTTGATGTACACCTATGGTGATTGGAAATTCTTTAGTTTCTCTATCTATAGTTCTTACACTAGTCATTACTCCATTGTACATATTCTTAATGATGTCAGTATACCTACTACATACACATTTTTTTTTTTCTAAAACCCACCATAGAACTTCCCTAGGTATCCCTATCATATGCTTTCTCAAGGTCAATAAATATCATATGCAAATTCTTCTTCTCTTCCCTAAACTTTTCCATTAATCTTCTTAAAAGATATATAGCTTCTGTGGTAGATCTCCTAGGCATAAAACTAAATTGATTTTCTGAGACCTTCGTTTCTAATCTTAATCTTTGTTCAACTACCCTTTCCCATAGTTTCATTGTATGACTCATAAGTTTAATTCAACGATAGTTATTACAATTTTGAATATCTACTTTATTTTTGTATATGGGTATTAAAGTGCTTTTTCCTTAATTTATTTAGCATTTTCTTAGTTTTTATAATTGTATTAAATAAATTAGTTAACCATATAATTCCGTTATCACTTAAGCATTTCCAAACTTCAATTGGGAGGTTTCCCATTTTTCATCTTTTTTAGTGCAAATTTAACTTCGTTAACTCTAATTTTGCGAATAAATCTCATATTTTTAGTCTTTTCCTCATTTGAAAATTTTAAGCTTAAGCCTTCTATTTGATTTTCATTAAACAACTTACTAAGTAACTTCGTCATCTTTCATTAATTTCTTCATCCTTAACTAAGACAATATCATCCTCACTTTTTATACATTTTACATTTCCTAAGTCTTTACTCTTCCTTTCTCTAGCTTTAGTAAATTTAAATATATCTCTTTCCCCTTCTTTTGTATCTAATCTGTCATACAAACTATTAAATGATCTGTATTTAACTTCACTAACGGTCTTTTTTCCATCTTTTCTCACCTCCTTATACTTTTCAAAGTTATCACTGTGTCTACATTTTTGCCATGTTTTATACCACATCTTTATCCCACCACCAACTTTCTTTACTATTCAAGAATCTTCCCCTTGATTCATCTTAAATTTTTTTTGCTATCTTTTTAATTGAGCTAACTAATTTACTCCAAAGAGTATTTGTATCTATCCCATCCTCTATAGTCCAATCCCCATCTTTGATCATTTTATCTTTAAATTTTATTATATTTTCTCCTTTTAGGTTGCGCCACCTAGTTCTCTTACACTGGTTTATTTTATCATTTTCTTCCATTTTTTAATACATACATCTAACACTAAGACTTTATGTTGTGTGGTTAGACTTTCACTTGGAATAACTTTACAATCCTTGCATGATAAACGATCTACCCTCCTAGTTAAAAAAAAATCTATTTGTTTTCTTTTTTGTCCACTTTTAAAGGTTATTAAGTGTTCTTCTCTCTTCTTAAATCTAGTATTCATTATACTAAAATCATATGACATAGCGAAGTCTAAAAGATCATCTCCTCAGGCTTATTTTTGTCTCCATATCCATATCCTCTATGTATCCTCTAATAATTTTTATTATCCCTTCCAACGTGTCCATTCAGATCTCCTCCTATAAATATTTTCTCACTCCTTAGTATGTCTTGTATAATACTATCCATATTTTCTCAAAATTGTCTCTTAAGATTTTTTGCTAAGCCGACTTGAGGAGTATAAGCACTAATGATATTTATTATCTCTTGTCCTAATACCATCTTGATTTTTATAATTCTATCGCCTACTCTATTTACATCAACAACGCTATCTTTTAAGTTTTTGTCTATAATAATTCTTACTTCATTCTTATGTTTTTCTTTTCTAGTGTACCATAGTTTGAATCCTGATTTATCAAGTTCTCTAGCTTTCTCCCCCCACCCACTTAGTTTTTTGAAGGCATATTATATTAATTCTTCTTCTGATCATTGTGTCGACAATTTCTATGCTTTTATTCGCAAGTGTCCCTATATTCCAAGTTGCTAATTTAATCCTAGTTTCCTGAACTAACGTCTTTACCTGCCCATGTTCAGAATGATGTAGGAACCCTCGCATATTTGACACCTTACCTGGGCGCCAACACGGTGCGTCGCTTCGGGGCGACGACCTAATCCACCCTCACCCACTTTTGGTTACACCCTCATAGGGGACGCCCTAACAAATATTCGGTAAGGATTCATATCATAGTGATCTGACAAATTTTACGCTGGCTGTCAGCTACCTAACGCAATCTCCTCCTTATAATTTGGTAAGGTAGAATTGATGCTCCTTATAATTACCCCGTTATCAAAAAATTCAAGAAAAACTTTGAGCAGGTCTCCCTTCAAGATATCTCAACAATCCTGAAGAAAGCCATAATAAACCATCCAGTTTGGTGGCTTCTCTCTATTCATTTCAAAAACCAAAATTTTAATCTCTTCTTCCTGTGGTTTCTCTAGCCAGGTTGCTTTATATATAGGATGCCAGTCCAACCCCTCGACCATAACTCTCCCTTTATCCTCCTCTGAAAAGAGATTCCTAGAAAAACAGTAATCAGACCCACAGTATGATTCAGATCCCTAATAACCTCTTCTCTATCATCCTCAAGCCCTTTAATAAAATTCTTTCTTCTCTTGCCATTAGCCTCCCTATGGAACAGTCTAGAATTGAAATCCCTGCTCCTGACCAAATTCATCCTAGATTTTTTCCTCCAGCTCATCTATTCCCTGAAAACAACCTGCTCAAACTCATTGGACAACTGGATATGTCTTCCAGCAATGTCTTCTGAAATGAGACCCTACTCAGCCAGTCTATCAATTGCCCCCAATTCCTCGAGAATATTCTTTTTCCTAAATCTAACATCATCGAAGGTCTCAACATTCCAAATTTTCAGTTTCTCTTTCAAATACTTCAGTTGTTTCATAAAGCAATATCCTTTCCATCCTTCCACAGTGTACTGCCCCACCTACTCCTAATCAAACTCCGAAAATCAGTATGAGTAAGCCACATGTTTCAAATCTAAACGCAGTTAGGCCTCATTTAACAGGATTATATTCAAGAATCAAGGGACAATGGTAAAAAAGAACCCTAGGGAGGGAGTACTTCTTGAGTAAGAGTAGGAAAAGCATCTTCCCAATCTGTAGTAAACAGGAACTTATCAATCCTAGTAGCTATAGATCTAGAGCCATCGGCGAATCAAGTAAAAAGAGCATTTGAAAGAGCAATCCCTTAATTCAAAATTCCTAATAAATATATCAAAACCCCTCCTGCTCGAATGACATTAAAATATCCTGCCAAACAACAATTAGGGGAACACATGCTATGGACCACAGCTAACTCTTCCAAAAAAATACTTCTCATCTGAGGATCATTGGGACTATAAATTGAGGTAAATGATCATTGGCCCCTTACTTATGACTTCTAAGTGAACAGACAATAGGAAAAAAACCAGTGAGAACATCCAATTTGCTAGCAGGTCTGGTATACCAAATAATAACTATGCCCTCTGAGGAGCCAGTAGACGTGAACCACACCCAGTCTCTAAATTTAAAATCCCAGATACTACTAAATTTAAAATCCCAATTTATCTTAAAAGGTCCTGTGGGTTCCGGCATCCCTTTCACCTCCCCTCCTACAGGATCTAAATCTCTTTGACAAGAAAGATAATTTGTTTCAATTAGATCAGTCCAGGCATAGATAGGATGCCTTTGCCAGAAATAAATGACTCATTATGAGCATGAAAACTCACAAAACCCAGAATGAAGATTGAGAGGAGGAGAAGAACACGAAGATTTCCTCCAGAGATTATCAGCAACCAAAGCTTTCTCAGCAAAAAGATTTTTTGAACCTATGGAAAAACTCGAAAGAAAGTTACCAAATTGATCAGAATAAGATGACTTGACATGAGTCACTGCCACCTTCGATTGTTTGTGTAGAGTTAGCAGTTTGACACTTGCTCAAATAGTTCTTTGAATTTTCAGCATGCACTGAATTAACTGTATCTTTCAGAGAATAACACTCATCTTTCCAGCCGGGGAATTTGTTGGAGCTGAGACGTAGGAATGCCCACGTCTTCATTTTCCCAAATCTGTTCCAGTAGCAGATTATTGTTGTCTCCATACTAGTCTTCCATTTTGTTATCCTAGCCAGATTTATGATCCATTTGTTGGTTATCCAACAACACCCTGTGGCTGCTTCCTTGCTTATAAGAATCTATATTTTTCATATCCAAAGCCCTACTCGAGTTCTCGCTGTTTATTACTTCAGTTTCCATAATATTTTTTGCATATCCAGCCTGCCTTGTATATTTTTCACATGACAATTTCTCTGAAAATTCTGCTGTATCCACGATACACTACTGGCAGATCTGATTAGGTGCATGAAATGCGACACCTTTCCTGGACTTCTGCATTTGCAGAACCTGTGGATCTTCTACAATTGGTGAAAGTTGATTGTTATCCTTGTTCAAAATCAAATACTGCTCCAACTTCGCTTCTGTTACTGCCCTCGAAAACCCTTTATTGTTCACATCCAGGCCCCCATCGTAATAAGAATTCCCTTCAGGCTCAAGTTTTAAAAAAATGTGGGCATTTCTTTCCCTATTCAAGCTAGACCAGCCCATTTGCCCTACCTTGGGCCTAATGAGTAAACTGGTTTCCAACATTTGTCCCCTGGCTGAAACCGTGTGGTGTAAAAATTATTCTCCATATCAATGAGTTTCAGCCCATTTTTAAGAGAGAATAAAATTTAGAATTTGAACCAGATTTAGTTCTGATAGAAGTTTGAGAATCAGTCCCTCCCAGATTTCCTCTTTCCATTTTTGGCGATTTGCCGTTTTGAGTTTTCTGGCTAGTTTTATCGAAAATTTTCCAGCTTTGATCCCCATAACCTTCATACTTTACCATCTTTGCAAAGCTGCAGTCACTTGTGAACCCCATTAAACTCAGGGTTACTATACTTTTTCACTGTGTCTCTTGATCTGCAGTTCTTTCAAGAGAGACCTAGATTCTGCTGTGACTGTTTATCTATTTTTCCTTCGCCTTATAACAAAGATTTGCAAGAAGACCACCAACTGCAATCCTCCTTAGCCTCTTGAGTTCTCAGGGAGAATCTACCCTGGAATAAAAAAATTTCGCCATGACAATCAAGCGTTCAAATTCATTTGATATCGGGAGCATACTTAGTGATCCTCCTAGCTTTCTCATTGTTTTTACCTGAGGATGATGAGAATTTTGTGATCAGAATTTGCTGAATTGGTGGAGCTCACTTGATTTCATCTGCCAACAATGTGCATCAAAATACTCTAGCTCCAGATCTTTCCCCAATAGTGAGCGCATGCAAATTGGTGACCCATTCAAAGGAGAACACTTTCCTATCAATAATGATAGAAATACCATAACAGAAGATCGCTTATGGTCAAAGGAAAATCAAAAGAAACTGTCAGAGGTTCTATCGAAATGGCTTGAGTGTATTCTGGAAACCAGCGAAGAGTTACTCAAAAGCTTTCCCAAAAGCGAGGGGAAAAAAAAAAAACAAGCATACTGGTGTAAGTTAACTAGGCTCTGATAGCCAAGGAGGATTTGCCAGATGATGTTCTGGAAGTGAAAAGAAGCTATAGCGGTAGGAGTCAAAAGAGAAACAACGAGGCCAGAAGCACAGAAAGGGAAGGTCAAAGTCTCGTCCAGATAGGGCTTCTTTGGTAGCAAGCTGCCACGATGGAGACAACACAGAGAATCGTCAACGAGGAGAATCATTTTCTCGAGAGGTCTAGTCACAAGGAGAACCATCAATGCAATAGGTACCTACCAGAAGAAACTAAGGGTCATGAGCCTGAGAAACTTCACAAAGAAAGAGATTGTCAGGACAAAAAGGAGCTTCAAACCCTAGCATAGAGCTTCAAGCAGCACAAAAGATCGATGGTGCTTTGAAACCCTAGCAGGAGCCATTTCCCACAGAGTCTGTTCTTCCATTTTGCTCCAAGAGGTTCAATTTAGTAAGACTGTCGTGCTCAAAGCTCTTGCACAACCACCATTGATTTAAGTGTCAAAGAGGTTCCCAAAGGCGACGCAGGACTCCTAAGGTATTTTTCAGTTGTATGTTTATAACTAATTCTTGTCATGATTTACGTAATGAATTCAAGTTAAATTTATTATGAATTGCTGGCAATAGTTTGCACATTATATTTATTTATTTTTACATTATATCTGTGAGTCGCTTAAATTTTCTTCTATTTTAAAAATATATGAAATGTATTTACATATTTTTATCTAAAAATAAAATTCTCAAAAGGCTTATGCCCCTATGCCTTAAGGCTTACACCTTGCCTCTTAGGGTTGGAACACCTCACATTAAGCCTTTGCCTTTTAAAAAACATTGCTTTGCGTATGCATGACTGCTAGAAAGGTGCAATGTAATTTGACCATGGGGAAAAACTAAAACTAAGGATAAGTTACTTTCGAAGCATTGGTGGGAAAAAACTAAAACTAAGGATAAGTGATTTTTGAAGCGTTGATCTTTGGTTCTGATTCTATTGTGTGCTATAATTGACTCATTGAAGCTACCCTAGGCATTTGTGAGCCATTTAATCAATGTGTAATTGACTAGCTCCGTAGGGTCAAAAATAGCATTACTGTATGTCACAAATATTTTAATTTGATGCATTTATTATAATTTTTGGGAATACAATACTATGATGCTACCCATAACAAGTGTCCTACTCTTTCTGCCTGTAGTACCCCTAAACTGATAATGATAATAATAATTTTATATATGTAGTAATAATAATAAAACAAGGGACATTATCGTGTATATGTTTTGGGATAATCTTGAATTGCAGGCGTGTATGTTGCATGTTTCCTAATGTACATATCTATTATTTTGGAGATTACAGTCTTCAAAATCCTGTAACCTAACTTGAAACGCTTTGTTGAGGTCACCATGGGGCCTTTGTGATTTGTTATTTCCTCATGTCATAATTGACTTCTAAATGGGGAAACTAATACCTTTTTATTCCTTGGGATAGTTTACAATCACGCCTTTTGTAATCCAAAGAATGGAACTTGACTCTGAGATAGTGACATTGTTAATTTTTTTTTTAGATATTCCCTCACCATGGCATTTTGAGAGAACGTGAGTTCACAATGGCAGAGATTGAGCACTTTGTTGATCCTGAAGACAAATCTCATCCAAAATTTTCGGTAGTCACGAACTTGGAATTCCTGATTCTCTCTGGACATGAGCAAAAGTCTGGACATCCTGCAAGAGACTCCCACTTAGCAAAGCAGTTGCAATGGTTAGTTCTGTTGTATCATAATCATAATTATGTGGACTGAAATGCACGCATACACACACGTGGAGAGAGAGAGAGATGGCTCAAATGATTTATCATCCACACATGCATATCCTTGACCATTGAACTAATTTGACTGTGTTGGCCAGGGAATAATAGACGATGAAATGCTTGGTATTTCATTGGAAGGGTATATCTCTTCCTTACGCACCTGGGTATAAAAGAAGTGAGGTTACGTTTCCGGCAACGTCTTGTTGAGGAGTTGGCACACTATGCAGCTGACTGCTGGGATGCGGAGATTGAGTGTTCATATGGTTGGATCAAGTGTATTAGTATTACAAATAGATCTACATATGACTTGTGGGTTCACAGTCACATGGTGCGTATGTAGTTGAGGTGTAACTTCTGAAATTACCTCCATGTATGCTTATGTCAATATGTAGTTTAGGTTTAATTGTCATTCTCACATTAATGCTGTACAAGGAGAAAGCAATCTTCTGATTGTTGTATGTAAATGTCATGTTTGGCCTTGTATATTGTGTGTGTATTCATTATATTCAATGGATTGTAATGGATTCTAGCTTATATATGAACCAATTGAATTTGATGTTGTTAGCATGAATTACTTGCTAATCTGGCTGAAGATTAGGATTCAATTTACAGGTTTAGTACTAATGTATATGTAAATTTTTTTTCGTTGCAATAGGCGAAAGGCAGGGGGGCTAAAGTTGTGGCACAGAAAAAAATGTCAGAATCCAAAGAAATTAAGGTAAAATATTACATGCAGTGCTTAATTGTCAACTGTCTCAGTTGCTGTATTAGAGCAATTTTATACATACTTTATTATTCTCAGTTTTTTACTCACTGATGTGACATTATCTTGGGCTGACAATTCACTAATAAAATGTTTTTCTTTTTAAAAAGGAAGATTCCTTATAAGTGATGTGAGAACACTTCTACGATCATTACATTATTTTTATGTGTGCGTATATTGTTCAAATCTTTATGTGATTGTATGATTTAAGAAATTTTGTATTGGTGTTGAATTGATTTTAGGAACTAGTCATAACTCCAAGAAAGAAGGAGCTGGGCCGTGTGTTCAAGGGGAACCACCCGCTGGTCATCAATGCTTTGGAGGTAATATAATTAGGTAGGGCTCTGTAGAGCTATGAGTTGATCTCAAAAAGTCAATATAATTTTTTTGTTAATATTGAGAGGTATTACTGGCATTCAAAAATTTTTGCTGGCATTCTTAGTTTAAAATATTGAATGACAGGCTCCTTGATTTTCCTTACAAGAGACGAGACATATTTGTCATTCCAAGGCATGAGAAAAAATGTTGGTTTTCCCATGGTTTTTATTTTCCCCCTCTTCTTTGTGGTGTGCTAATAATGCCACCATTTATTAATCTGTGATTAAATATTTAATATTCATTTAACTTTTGGGTAAAAGACGCTGACCTCCCCTCAAGTTTCAAAAATTTCAAGGACCTCTATGAGATTTCAAAATTTCATAGAGATCTTTCGAGGTTTGTCAAAAAGATACAAACCTCCTCATATGTTTGGCAAAAAAGACAGTTTTTTAGGGGTATAAGTGTCCTAAAAGTCAAATTCCAGGGGAGGTCTGACATTTTTAAAAGCTCAAGGGTGGTTCCTCGTCATTTTTGTCAAATCTCAAAGGAGAATAGTGTCTTTTTTCCAAGACTTTTTTGTGGTTATTTTAGTTGTATTTCTTCTAAACTAAGATATTAGTATAACATCATGCACATTTACATAGGCGATGGGTGAAAAAGAATGCTTGGAGATTAAAGCTGCTCTGGACTCCAAAGGAGAGGTGGAAGTTGATGTTAATAAGCTTGGGAAATGTGTGGTAGTCAAGAACGTGGTGACCATGTCAGAGAATAACAGAATTGTTTCCGAAAGAGAATTCACACCATCCGTCATTGGCCTGTCCTTTGGTATAGGGCGGATAATGTATTGCTTCTTTGATCATACTTTCCATTTGAGACCAAGCAAAGATGGCAATCGATCCTTGAGCTTGTTCTGTTTTCCTTGCACCGTGGCACCAATCAAATGCACTGTTCTCCCTCCCATTCACAGGAATCCAGAGTTTTCGGGCATTGCAGGGCAAATATCCAGATTGCTGATTGCTGCTGAGATCCCTCACAAAATTGACCTGACAGGTAATTGATTTGTAATTCATTCATAACTTGCTAAATGAATTTGTTAATTAATAAATTTTAAGATTGTTTGTCTGTACATATTTAATTAATTACTGTAATTGCTCCCAAACCAAGTAGCTAGCTAGGATGGATTTTCATGTAAAACCTTGGCTTATTTGATGCATGCAACTTTCTTTTCCTAGTTACGTGTTAAGATCTTACAAGCACTCTTTTAGACAGACTTTTCTGGCAGCTTTAGGTCCAATATTTCTTGTCTTGCTAGTGCAGATGTAGGATCAATCATTAATTAATCTACTGATGATTAACTAATTTATAATTAATTGTGCCCCAAGCTCTTTATTAATTGATTTTGATGTGTTATTACACAGCTGCATCAATTGGGAAGCGGTATGTTAAAGCAGATGAACTTGGCATTCCTTTTGTCATCACCATTGATTCAGCATCATCAGTCACGATTCGTGAGAGGGATACCAGAGATCAAGTCCGTGTAAACTTGGAAGAAGTCGTACCCACCGTGAGAAGCATGATGGAAGGACAACGCAGCTGGGCTGCAATTTGGGAGAGATTCAAATTCTAAGCTATGACAATAATTCATTTGTTTATTTACCCATTAAATTAACTGAGGTGGCTATTTCAAAATTATGCAAATATTAAGGAGTTAGTTATATAAAAGAACAAATTTTTGAAGTCCATTTTTTTATTGTATAGAATTACAAAATTGCCAATTTGTCAGCAGTTAAAACTTTTTGTACAGGAAACCACCTACTTCTTTCTTTCAAAGTAGCATAAACAAATTAATGCTATGTTTGTTATGCGGGAATGGAATGGAATGGAATGTGTATTCCAACATTTTTATTCCGTTCCCTTGTTTGGAAAGGCTTATAGAAGTAAGAATGTGCATCCCCTGGAATTCCCATTCCAACTTGAAGTGGAAATAAGGATTCCTTTCAAATGTGGGAGGATTGACCATTCACCCCAAAGTGGGAATCAATCCCAAACTGTCACAACTCTCCCCCTTATCAACTCGCTTGACTCTCCTTGACTTCCCGGCTGGTCTCCTCAACTCTCGCCTTTCTCCTGCTGTAAATCAATGGAGTCTTTCACAAATAGAAACAGCAATTGAGGAAGGAACAAGAGGAACATCAAATCAGAGCCAGCCATTGGATCTAGTGGTGCTCTCCAAAATCAAAGCTAGGGTAAGTGTCTTTTTCTTTGATCTTGGTTTGTAGATATCAAAATATTCAGTTTGAATCTCGATCTATGTCAACCACTAAAGTCTAGCCATGGTAGTGATGTTTGATTTTGGACTTTTGTATTGTTTGTCATTCGAATAGTTTGTAGCATTCCTGCAACTGGATCCTACACCAATTCAGTGTTTTGAGAGTTCTGTAATATTATGTCATTAGCCAATATGTTTTTTCTTGAATAGTTTTCATATCTAGTTTTCTATTTATTTTTTCCCTTTTAATTTCATTTGGCTCTGCTGATCTGCCTAAGTCAAGGAAGGGGACAGTAAATTTTCATAGAATAATTTTCATTGTGATTCTGGGAAATTGGTTTGTGATTTGTAAAGCTGTGATTCTGCAAAGGAGCTCGCTATACAAGGCATGTTCTATTTCCAGATGATGAAAGAACGGGGGGAAACAATGGCAAATGGAATTGTTAACAGATTATTGCCATTTTGTTGGATTTGTTTTTTTAAAGAATCACCGCTTTTGTATGGTTAAATAAAAACATATTGCACGCGTATTATTTGGTGTGTTTATGTCTAATTTATCCAAAATTAAGTATATGCAGCATTCCTCTCCTGTATCTCTCCAGCTAAACAGAAAATATACTGCTGCATCACATGACAACCTCTCTAGCTTTCAGCTGACAGTACTCATGTTAACCAGACACAAGTAGTACTCCCACGTAGATGTATATAATCTCCTCACCCCTTGTTTCATTAAGAATCCTAGAATGACAAAAATAACATTATTTTTTTACCTATAAGCAAAACAAACATCAATTGATCTTTTGTAAGCAAAACCAAACCCCACAACTGGTACAAGGTAATCCAATCCCAGGATATTGATTTTTTCTTCTTTTTCTTTTTACCTGTAAGATGGCTCGGAGAACCTGGATGAGGGAATCCTGCTCATACACATGTAGACATCAAACTGGATCTTCTTCTGTAGATCACAACAAATCTTGAGTATATGTTTGAATAAAAATAATTAACAAATTCAGCATCTGAGCAGCAGGGTATTACACGTAGCTAGTAATAAATGTTTAGTGGCATTCTCGCATCCCTTTGGGTGTACTGCAGTCCAACCTGACGAGAGATTGGAGAGCAGTGCTCTTGTGATTGATACTTGTTCTGTTCTTCTTGTTGTTTTGTGCAAGAAAGCCTCTTTCTGTGTTTCCCGAGGAATTGTAGTTTAGCTGAAGATACAAAGCACTGACGAAGGACTTAATTTATAAAAAGAATGTGGTTCCTTGCATATTCTTGAGACTAGGAAAGAGATCCGCATATGCAAACCTACACAAAGCAATAAATATCTATCAGTAACTTTCTTTGTAATCCGTATAAAAAATAATGGTAATATTCCTTAACCCCTTTTTATCTTTACATTTGTGCTAATCTTTTATTTAGACGTCCATTTTTTGAGTATTAAGATAATCTAAGCAAAGACCAAAGTTCATCTTGAGAAACATAATGGATCTATGTTGAGTTTGATATAAGGAATGTACAGTTGGGATTAACCAACCTCGTAAACTGCAATATTGCTGAGAACTGTTGATTTACCTCCCTGCAGGGTCTTGGGGTGGAACTATGAGGCGTGGGATTAGTCTCTATTGCGATGCATCCCAGGCTAATATGGTAGATGCCAGCTGAGGACACCCGGCGTAACCAAAAAAAAAAAAATATTGCAGAAAACTGCTGCCAACTAAGTTAAAATAATGTCAAACTTTTTTTATTATTCTTTTATGAAGCCTTTAATATTAAGAGATATAAGCAGTGAAGTTCAAGAAAGGCAGAAAAAAAAACTCATCTATAAATTCTATGTTTACTAGGGTCATGCCCAGCTTAATTGTTGAATGTTAATTTTTGATTTGAAAATTTATAGGAGCGGAAAAGATTTGTTGGGTTTCAATCTTTCATTTTTTTTTTTTTTTTTTGGAGTTATAATGAACTTTTAGATTACGAACTATCAGTTCTTAGTGGTAACATGATATAGTTTATGGAGTCACTACAATTGGATCTCCATATAATTTTACTTTAAATTTTAGTGACATTGTATATTATATTAAATTTTAATGATGCATCCATTACATTAAATGCTTCTTAAATGTATTCAAAGACACTCGTGGTCTCGATAAAAACAAAAGGTTCTTGAATCTTGATTGGTTTATGTAACATTCATGTAATGTTATATATATATGGATAGTGCTTTACTTATGTTTACTAATGAAATTAAGCTTCAGTGTATTTTTTTTAAAGAACCATAAGAATACAGGACAATTTAAGGACAGGCATTATCCACACTATCATTCACTTTCTTTAATTTTTGGGAAAGATTGTGCAAATGGAAAGGATACTGAAACTCCTGTTGATGTTTTGAAAGAATTGGAAAGAGAAGAAAATGTCAAAAGGAAATAATGATTTGGAGGATGAAGATGTTGGAGATGCTTTTCAAATGGAGTTCTCTGTTGCCCGTGCATGTGCCCTAACTACTAGTTTTACTTACATGAATAAGGAGTTGTTAATTAGTAGAAACGATTAAATGATTAATATAGTTACTAGAAAAGTTACGCAAACTAATTACAAGTTTTTGTATACAACTTAAATTATCATGACACAAAATAAATGATTAATAAAATTATATTTGAGAATGACGGGTTATCCGCCATTCGCCATGAATTATCTAACCCTAATCTGCCTCCAATATGGATTATGATTTCTTCACTCGATAATTCGCCTTATCTGCCACGGATTATCCGACCTCATCTGCTTTGCTAAGTCTAAGATGAAGGACATAAATAATAAGCATTGCATAGAGATATAATAACTTACAAATTGGAATGACACTAGTTTAAACAAATAATTATACAAAAAGAATAATATTATTCCGTTGCATAGAAAATATAAATTTTAACAAAATAATATCATATGAATCTTAAAAAATAATTAACTCATAAGAAATACGTCAACATTCTAATATATTGGTCATGCAAGAGTTAGCGTTATTCTAATAAATGTAAATAGATATTCCTATACTAAGATTCCAGAAAAATATTTTCTGTAAATTTTTATCCTTTAAAAAATTATTAAATTAGATTACCTAATTTAAGTAAATTAGACTATTAGCTGTCTCCTCCTGAAAAAAACAAGGGAAAACCCCTCAATTATGGCAAACCCCTTCTCTACAAAACAGTCATTTTTGAATTTGGAACTTTTAATTTTGTAATTCTCAAGTTTTTATTTAAAAAGAAAATTTGTGGAAAAAAACCAGCAAATAAAAAAAATAAAAAAGAAAAGAAAAATGCAAGACAAGAAACAGAAAAAGAAAAATTCTATCCCGTTTTCAACGACGCTGGCTGGACGAGAAAGTTCTAAAACCAGAGAGGGGGCAGGGGGTGGCGCCTCCTGTTTTGGCAATCCAAAGTTCGAAACTGTGACAGGGGCCCTGGGACCTGGATTCGCGCGTCCCCATGGGCAGCCACAGACGCTGAATATAAAAGGGGCACTGCATCTTCATCCCTCTTGTCCGTGTATGAACACTGCGTCTACTCCCTCTGCCATCGCTGCACCTGACGATCTGGTTTCCCGGAACCGCTTTGGGAGGTACTCATCTGGTTGCGCATTGAATCGCACCAAATCGCGGGAATTAGTGCCAATGGGTCTCGCCGACGATTCTCTGGTTAAAATCGAGACAGGGGATGCCGGATACGTGCTCGAGGATGTTCCCCATATCATCGATTACGTTTCTGATCTCCCTGTATGTTTATTCCTCTCTCTCTCTCTCTCTCTCTCTCTCTCTCTCTCTCTCTCTCTCTCTCTCTCATGGTGTTTGATTTTGATTCATTGATTTTTTTTCTTCCCACCAGTTTATTGCTGTTCATCTCTTTCATTTTAGTTTCTAAATATCTACTCTGCATATGGGATTATATGGGGTTTTCATATATGACGATGGAATTCAGTTATGTGAGCTTTTGATAACCTCCCTTGGTGTGCGTATGTGGTGTTTGCATGATTTACTTTATATGAATATGAGCTTGGTCTTTTTATTTGGATCCGCTCTGTTAAGCAAGAACTCTCCCCTTCTTTGTTATTATTTTGATCTTATGAACAAACACATTCTCTAGGAGAGTTTTCACACAACTCTGCCTTCTCTCCAAAAGCGAAGGAAACAGGAAACGAAAAAAACTAAACTGAAATGGACCTTTTTGGGTAAATGATGCGGAATGAACCCTCAACTAAATTTTCCGATAGCATGTTGATCTTGCTTTTAGCGAATCTTACGTCCACTTTGTATTTAGAGTATGATTAGATTAATGTATTTTTGGTAACTTTATTGATTAAGTAGATCTCCGCTGAGCAATTTGAGACCAACTGCAATTGCCTTCTTAAATAAAGAATTCATGAATTATTTTATAAACAGTTGTTCATTTTTTTTAGCAGTTGGGTGTGTGTGTGTGTTTTGAATAATCTTTTCTATTGCATTGCAGCGTCAGGAGATAGTTTGGGATTACAATGTTCTTTTCTTCCATTTTGAAAAGAAACAATAAGCTTTAGGCAGCTTTTTTTTCTTGGGCATGAACAGAGCTTAAGTTTCATTATATATATATATATATATATATATATATATATATTAATAAAAAGTATGTTAAAATTGGTTCTGGAAATGAACTAATTCGTTGGTTATCTTTTCTGTGGATGTCATAGGCATTATGATATAAATTAATTTCACTTCTGTTTGCTCATTAATGGGCTGTTTGATATCATTTTTGTTTTTGTTGTTGTACAGTGAAGAAATAGGTGGTGACAACACGTTTGTAATTGATGTTAGCTTTCATTTTCTGTTGTTGGAATTTTCTTTTTTTTTTGGCAACAACTTAAACCAGTTTTGAGCTTTTTAGTTGTCACCGCAGCCTATTGCCATGATTAAATTATTGTTTACACAATATTTTAATGAAGAAATAAAATAAATATTTATGTGAATTTATAATGGAATGAGAATAATAATATTCTTAATATTTCTAAAATTTTGGAAAATAATAAAAATTATCCAAAAATAATTTTCACCATTTTCATATGCAATTTGGTTTTTCTTGGAGTACTAATAAAATATAATAATTACGTAAAATAATTGTAACTAAGTGTCATTTTTATTGTTATATCTTTTAATTTGTATTCTTTTGTATTTCCATAATTTTAATACTATTTATTTAATTGTGATTTGATTCAAGGACAAAAATTAACTTATATTTTTAAATTTGGTTTTCAATTTGTTTTTGCTTTGGAAGTATTGACCACCAGATTGTCAGCTATCAGTTTTCAGTTTTAGTTTCTAATTTTAATTTTTAGTGTTTATACTTTTTGACAATAATATCTCTTAGTTATTTTAAGGGAGAGATTGGCAGCATTTCCCCTGACAGAAATGTGAACCGTCTGTGGGCTTACATGTTGCCTTAACATTTGGATTTGTTTATTATATATTTGCTCATTTGACTGCTGGATTATGTTTCAGACCTATCCCAATCCGTTGCGATTCAACCCTGCATATTTAGTTGTTAAGTAAGTCAACTTTAGCTTATTGTATGCTGAATCTTGGCTGTTATACTTGACCTTTTATATGATGATTTATGTTGTGGATTTCTGATTTCAGGCAGTATTTCGTTCATGTGGATGATACTGTTCCCCAAAAGGTGAGCTCTGTTTAGCTTGTTTGAAATTTGAATGCCTGGACAATACTTGCCAAAATATTTCTTACATTTCACTTATTCCCCAGAATGTTTTTCTCATTTGTTCTATATATAAGCTGTAATCTATATTCTTTGTCTATTCTAGTGTAAAACTTCCTTAAAAAGTACTGTCTACACATTTATGATAGCACAACGGGATATGGAAAAGCTGGTGGCCATACAATAGTTTCAAACTTTCATTAATTATAGCTTGGCATGAATAAGAGATGCCACACTTGTATGTTCTTTGCTAACATTAATCTCTGCAAACATGTTTATTTGACTATTTTATAGGTTGTTGTTCACAAGAATGGTCCAAGAGGGATTCATTTTCGTCGTGCAGGACCTCGCCAAAAGGTTTTCCCTTTCTTTGGTATGAAAGCTAGGGAATTTGTAAGTTGTCATTGTGTATTTACTAGCATATGCTCTTGAATGCTTCTCAGGTGTATTTTGAGTCAGATGAAGTGCATGCATGCATTGTAACATGTGGTGGTCTGTGCCCTGGGCTCAACACAGTGATCAGGGAAATTGTCTGTGGCCTTTACCATATGTATGGTGTCACCAAAATCCTTGGGATAGATGTAAGTGCTTAGACTTCCAATTTCAATAACAACTGCATATTATCTGAAGATGATATCTGAACATGCTTTGGTCAAAATTGAATCTTTGTTGAAGTTTCTACTTTCCTCCAATTGCTTGTATTTTTACCAATAATTATCACTAAATTCGTGTGTAATAATGATTAATGGTTCAATTGTTGCGAGCAGTGCATGTGTAGACCTAATTGTGAGGGATTCAATTTTGTAAGAGATGCATACACATGATAGAGTCATGAACACATGTTTATGTATTTACTTGTTTATAAGTTGGAATCTAATGGCCATAAGATGGATCTATTTTATGCCACTTGTTTTAAAGTCCAAGCTTATACAATAATATCAAACTAGTAATATAGTTTTTTTTCCACCCTGATTTCTGCAGAGAATGTAGGACATCCTGTTTCTAGTTTAAAAAAAAAAAAAAAAAAAAAAAAACCAATAACTTCTTCATGATTCAATGTAAATATGTGCTTGCATTAATCGTCTTCCCCAACCCTTCTAATGAAATTTATAGTCTTAATATAATTGGAGTGTCTTGAGATCATGTCTTCAGTGAAATAGTTTCTGGATAGAATTGGTGCCCCCACCCTCCCAAAGCAAAGAGAAGATTCCTTTTTCTTCTAGAATGTGATATTGAAGTAATAACTCATGTCTATTTTGAACTGCTTGTTGGTGTGTGCTCTCTCTACGCATGAAATTGTGAAATTAAGAACACTGTATTATTTTTGAATTAAGATTTTATTTGGCCCCAACTGTTTTTGGCTTAAACTTTATATAACTTTTAACACTTCCATAAATTTTTTGTTTGCCAAAACATCCAACACTCACATCTACTTTTCAACTAATTTTCATTTATATTACCAAACAGTCTTTCAACAACATTTTCTTGGTGAAATTTCATCAGCTGCTTTTCATCTGCCATGTGGGGCTGAACTATATCCTTGTTTAACTAATGAGGCATGAAATGAAGCTATGATTTAAGATTTAATTTAGATATTTATGCTTTCATTTTCATAATTCATGTGCAAGTTCTCTGCTTTTGTGGCCTTACGTGTGGCAGGGGTTTATTAGTTTTCATAGATTTTTACTATGCCAACATCCAAAGACTAGCCAGGCATTTCTGAGTTTCCACAGGTTACATCCCTGCTGAACTCTGAAGACTAGGAACCATTATTTTATTAATTTATTATTTTAATTCATAGAATCTAATAAAATAAAAATTAATTGCTAAATACATATTAAGAATAAAAATCATGCATGCCTGCTTTTTTACAGAGGCTGTCTAGATTTTCCACCTATGCATTTTTCTCATTAATTTGGGACATTGTTGGCACACAATAGTTATTGTTGATAAAACCCTAGTTTTTATGGTGCCTCCGTAACATCTGTTCTGTGTTTAAGAGTTTTGGGTATTTCTTAGGGCATAATATTTTTCTTTCATACAATATTTTGAACTACATAATTTTGTGGTCTCATCAACAAATGATATTGAGTCATCTGTAGGGAGGATACAAGGGTTTCTATTCTCGAAATACTATCACTTTGAACCCCAAGGTTGTGAATGATATCCATAAACGTGGTGGAACCATACTTGGTACGTCACGAGGAGGCCATGATACTTCAAAAATTGTTGACAGCATTCAAGATCGTGGAATTAATCAGGTACAGAAGTTTTTTTTTTCTTTCGTTAAATGAAAATTTTCTGTTAAGATGTTTGCTCTTATGTATTGTATAAATTAGAGGGTCATTATAACTGCTACCGCTATCTTTTCCAATGGTCCAGGTTTATATAATTGGAGGTGATGGAACTCAAAAGGGTGCATCTGTTATCTTTGAGGTAAATGTATTTGCTTAGGATGGAAAACATTCATCCTTCAACTAGGCCTTTAATCTGAATACTCAGTTTATCTCAATTAGGCCTTCGATCTTTATTCCATTTAATCCTAGTGTGTAATTAATCGTGTTTCTTACATATTATCCATTCTGAAAAAACAATCCAATTCTTGTAATGCAGGAAATTAGACGGCGTGGCCTCAAAGTTATTGTTGCTGGAATCCCCAAAACTATAGATAATGATATTCCGGTACTTTACATTAGTTGTGTTTGCATTTTTCCTGAATGAATGTAATCAATCATTCTTACGAGGACCATGCACTGATCTTTAATATACTTTCATGTTGAACTGCTTCTCTTGGTTCAGGTCATTGACAAATCCTTTGGTTTTGATACTGCTGTTGAGGAGGCTCAACGTGCCATTAATGCAGCACATGTTGAATCTGAGAGTATAGAGAATGGAATTGGTGTTGTGAAGCTGATGGGACGCTACAGTGGTAAGATTGACATTTCATTTGTTATGCTCTTTTTTGCTTCTAAGTTCATTATTGTATAGCTGATGTTAGAGATGTTGAATTGAGGAAATTAATAACAAATTTTCTATCAAGAGATATTGATAGGTCAGGATGTAATAAAAATCTGCGTTGTCCTTCATAGTTGCAGATAGCTGCTGCAGCATAAATCTGAATTTTAAGCTTTTAGTGTTTGACTTTTGTTTGACCTTGAGGACTAGCCACTTGGACACCTGACAACCATGACCTTTGAATAAAACTATGCTGTTATGTTGATTTAAAAATTGTTCATCTTTGCCTCATGTTGCCTCATGATTCTAACATAGTTTCTGCAAACTTGAAGTTATTACACTTGTACTGCAACCCCCCACCCCACGCCACCCCACCCCAAATTTCAGTTTTTAGTGTTTTCTCTGCCTCCAAAATACTCCAAGCACAAGATGCTCTAATGTTTTATATTTTCATATCTATGATGCTATGCTCTTAGGAGGAAAAACCTGCAATGCTTGTACCTTAATAGTGTCATGGAGAAGTAATGTGTCCTCTGTTCATGAATGAGTCGATCCATTTTAATGGTAATGCGAATTTATGGGGAAGGGTGAGCCTTGATCTAAGGATTAGTGTGTTTGATCCAATCCTAGAGGTAAGGCTGTGTGCATCATGTAGTCCTGAGACTGATTGGCATGGGAGCCTTGTGCACTTGTTGCATTTTAATATGGTGGTTTAATGCCTGTGTGGCGGTCCTAATTACAGTTCCTTAGCATCTTCCTGATTTCCTATAATCTAATTGGATATCCTGGTGCAGGGTTCATTGCAATGTATGCTACTCTTGCCAGTCGGGATGTGGACTGCTGTTTAATTCCAGAGTCACCTTTCTTTCTTGACGGGAAAGGTGGACTTTTTGAATTTATAGAGAAAAGGCTTAAAGAAAATGGACACATGGTTATTGTGATTGCTGAAGGAGCAGGACAGGAACTTATTTCAGAGAGCGTAAGCCAGCAGGATGCTTCAGGAAACAAGCTACTCCAAGATGTTGGGCTGTGGATATCTCAGAAAATCAAGGTTGGTTATGAGTCTTGATCTAGAATAATTTTCTTAAATTAAGGGTCTTCGGTTTTAAATTGATATTTCATAGTTTGTTTGCATCTCCTGAATGTATGTCCACATATGTGAATTTATGTTCTTGTGGAATTCAATTTCTCTTTTCTTGGGAAAGTACAACCTTGATTTATGTAAAAGAGTGAACTCATTAAACTAAAACCTCTTTTTTTTTTAAAAATTTGTTTTCTGTTTTATTTTTATTATTATTTTTAAACATTAGAATAGTACATTCCTTTCCACTTTTGGTTTAAGTCCCTTTCATGGGAGAGGCAATCCAAATAGGAACACAGCATGGTGATCTGGTTCCAGTTTTATCGATTTCCATTATGAGCAGTGAAAATCAACCTTTGAGGTGTCTGCTTCAATTCCTCTATTTTGAGACGCATCAATTATTTTCCATCCACAATGGATGATTAGCAACAGATGAATCTATGCTATATGTGGGCTCATAAATATAAGAAGAATATAAATTTCTTCTGTGATATCTTACCGTTCTTTTTTCTTCTGTTATAGGATTATTTTACAAAACAAAAAAAGATGGTCATCAATCTTAAATATATAGGTCAGTAATCTCTTTGCCTTGATTCTTCATTAGTTTTTTCTGCTTATGTGGATAAAATGTGGAATAGGGCACAAATACTCCAACTAAATCATATTTTCTGGCAGATCCTACATACATGATCCGTGCTATTCCGAGCAATGCATCTGATAACGTGTGCTGCACGCTGCTTGCTCAAAGTGCTGTTCATGGGGCAATGGCAGGGTATACAGGCTTCACAGTTGGGCTTGTTAATGGCAGACACACCTACATTCCTTTCAACGTATGTATCTTTGGACTCGTTAAATCTGGTATTCATTGACAGAAATAGTAGATGTTAATGGTTAACTGGTCAAAGATTTTTTCCAACATGCCCTGATTGGGAAACCAACTCAAAACTGGATGTCATTACCCATTTATCCCATTTGTTTACTCCAATTAGTTAAGAGGGCTTCACCTCAGGGGTCACCCTCCACCCCTTGTCGACCCTCCCCTCGCCACCCCCACCAAAAAAGAAAAAAAAAAAAAAAAATGATAAGCTACAAAGTTTGCTTATTTGCAGTTTGATTATTTGAACGCTAAACAGTTTTAACTTATTGGCACCCCACCCCCCCCTGCCCCCCCAACAAAAAAAATCTGTACAGCGATTTTGCTTCAAATGCCTCGATTGAGTGCTTGAATGTTTTACGTGCAGCGGATCACTGAGAGGCAGAACAAGGTAGTTATAACTGACAGAATGTGGGCAAGGCTCCTTTCTTCAACCAACCAGCCAAGCTTCTTAAGCCCCAACGATGCCAATGAAGCCAGGAAAGAGGCAGGGCCTCCAACAGGGTTGTTGGATGGGGAGAATTGCAAAGAGGAGCATTTGGAAAAGTAGACACCAGTATGGAGCACCAGAGACTTGTTTTCAGCACTCTCTTCATCACCTTCTGCTTCAGTGTTGACGTATTTGCCAACCCAAGATCCAGGGTTGATGACTGATTGTGCTTCTTTCTTACGACCATATTTTCTTTTAAGTGTATTGTATTGTGTTGTATTGTATTGAGGTGTACTTCTGTTAAAATGGCACAAATCTGTGATATCTTTTTTGGACGTTTTAATAAAATGTCCTTTCACTCTTTTGTCTCTACAAACATTGATGTTCCTTGCTTCACTTTTTATTTGTTGGTTTACCATCTCATATAAAAAGTAAAAACAGAAATTAGTGCTTTTTTTTTTTTTGGTAATTGACATATGAGTTATAGAAAGATGTGGAAAAATGGATTCATAGCAAATATTATTATATTTTTTTTCCAAAAAAAAAGTATACACATTCTTCACATGTGCATCTTGTCACATGACCAACTACAGGTATTTACTTTTGGATGTAGGTTAAGCTCAGGGACAATAGCTGTCTACATTCTTAAACATTTCATCTTCCTTTCAAATATTTAAGTCCAAAAGGCAAAGTTGAATTTTAGATTTTGGTTACTTACTGCATCTCTAATATTAATAATAACAACACCAACCACAACCCCAATATTAAATAACACATGATCTCCGTGTTAAAATTATGTAAATTTTTTTTAACCACTATTTTAAAAATCATATTTTTTTGTCTTAATATTTTAATGATAGGTTTCACCTTTTTTTTTTGTTTTATCTCTACAAACATTTCAAAAATGCATTAATCTTTTTTGTCTTAATAAAATATTGATTTACACTTTGTTTTCTTTGTTTACCATCTCTTATAAAAACATAAATTAGTGGATGTACTCTTTTTTTGACATCTAAATTATAAAAGGGTTTGGAGAAATAGTTTGATAGAAAATATTTAGGGTCAATTTAATTGGGAAGAATATTATTTATTTATTTTATTAAAAAAATTATAAAAAGTTAAATAATTTTTAAATTTCTTTTACATTTGTATGAAATAAATGAAAAAAATAATAATTTTGACCCTATTTACTTGTGCAAATAGTTTATTTTTTATTTTTAAAATTTCAAATAGTTATAAAATTGCCACATTATTTTATAATTTTTAAAATTTATATGAAAAAATTGGAAGATATATTTTTTTATTTCTAAGTTTTACTTTACATGGGAGCATGGAGTTTGGATCTTGAACTTTAATTGTTTGGATTATGTAGAGAGTTTCTTCTAAATGCACATAAATCTAAATTCAAACTCCAAAATTCATTATCCCAAATATTACCTTATATACTTTTTGAAAAATTGAAAATAAAAAATTTATACTTTTTTGTAATAATTTTGAAATTTAAGAATAAAAAATTTAATTTTTTTTTTTACAATCTAAACAAAATAGTTATTTTTTTTACCTTCTTAATACGAACCTTGCAAAAAAAGTTAAATTTTATAATTTTTATAAAAATTTAAAATAAAAAAGATTTTTTACAACTAAACAATCCTTTGATATTTTTATTTAAACAAGTGTATATCTTCTCAAAACATGCATCTTGCGGCATGACTAATTTAAATTCATAAACATAAATGTTAGGGTAAAATCTAGTATCACCCCTTGAGTTTTCTGAATATGATACTCCATACTCTTGAAGTTTTTGAAAACTATTGAAAACCATCGTGAGATTTAAATTTATTGATAATAGACTTTTCACTAGTTGACATTAGTCAACCATTAAGTATATGTGAAAAATGATTTTTTGTCTACTAGCCTGACTAGTTTGGATCAACCAATTGACATAAGCAGACAACATAATTAAGTTATTATTTAAAATTTATAAAATATATAAAAATAAATTAAGAATACCAATAATTAAAAAAAATACTTAGATAATTATATTGTTCCAAAATGTTTATTACATACAATTTTCATGTAAATTAAATGATTAAATATTTCTTTAAAAATATATATATTTTAAAATTTGGCTTGATGAGCTGGTTAGTCAAATTGTGACTTGTTTTTCTAGATTTAGTTAAATCTCATATTTAATAAGATAGCAACTTGGATAAAATCATAAAAGAGAAATTAGCGAATTGACTCAAAAGATCAATCAATTAACATAAGTTTGAGTTTTTTTTATCATTTAGCATTTATTTTTTACAATAGAAGAACTGACATTCAAACTTACAATTTTAATTTTTAAAGTATGAATTTTAAAATTTAAGTTTTTTTTTTTTAGTTCTGTGTTTGATAGGTTACTTGAATTTAGAGATATTGAATTATGTTTTACTTGTTTTATGATATGTTTAGTTATTATTTTTTATGAAAATTATATCTAACAAACTATTTATAAAATTATAATTATTAGGTCTTTTTTATGATTTATTAGTAATTTTAAAAATATATATATAATAAATTTTTTTTGTCATGCAATTGATTTATCTAAAGTGATTGGACTGGTAGACCATTCAATTCAAGAATTGGTTAGATCTTCAATTCATTTATTTAGTTTTCAAGACATTATATTGATCAATTTTCTCAATATAATTTATTAAATTAATGCCATTTTAAAATATTGTTTTAGTAAGGGTAAATTTTTATCCTTTCACATATATCTAACAATATAATTTATTATATTGATGTCATTTTAAAATATAATTTTATTAAGGGTAAAATTTTTATATTTTCATATATATATTTAACAATTGACTGACATTCAACTAGCAGAAGGTTCATTTGTTAATATATTTAAACCTTGAAGATTTTTCGATAGTCTCAAAACCTCAAGGGGTGCAGTGTCATATTCGAAAAAGTCAGAGGGCGCTACTGAATTTTATCCTAAATATTATTATCAAAACCAATACAAAGATGGTTTTTATTTTCATTTTATTTATTTTTTTGCAATTTTTATTTATAATCTAAGAAGTCAAAATAATTATTAAGACAAATCTATCTCATCATGTGTTAGGAAATTTAATAAAATAAAATAAAAAACATTGAACTTAAACCAAAAAAAAAAAAGTACAAATATAAACACGATTCATAAACAAACCGAGCCATGAATATCTTACTATCTTTAAGGGGACTCAAGCCCTCTACGGTTATTTGCCTTAGCCCACAAATTGGTGCAACAAAAATCCTCAAGACTTGTCTCCCCCAAGATACAACGGCCCGATTTGAATCATATCACGCTCTCCAATTTTGCAAAAACGGAGGAGTCCAAAGTTCCACAAAAAAAAAAAAAAAAAACCCACACACACGCGCACACACACACACACACACATCTTTCTTTGCTTGTCAAACTCTCTAGACTCAAAAGAATGATGATATGATGAGAATGAATAGAAGAGATTGGTATGTTGTGCTAGTACCTCAATGGTCTATTTGTAGACACAAAATGACTCTTCATTCTCCATGTACTTAATAAATAAAATGTATCTATATTAAATAGATTACACATCTAGATTTAAGGTACATTCATATAATTAATCTTATATATTTATGAAATACATGAATGAATGACCTAATTAGATATGGATACATAACCCAATCCAAGGTACATGCTATTTTTCAAAATAATAAATAAAATAATAATATTAAAATACACTAACAATATGATTAATAAAATAATTATATTAAAATACACTAACAATTCCCCCCCCCCCCTCATTTTAATATTATGTATGTACCATGCATTGTAGAGAGTTTAATAATCAAAGATGAATAATTATGCATAATGAAGATATGCTCCGCATTAAACCTTCAATTAGTGAACAATAATCTTTACTTTAGAGTCAGTAGTGATCTTAGACTTGAACTATGACTGCTTAAAGAAAATAAAGTATTACTACTCACACATTATCATTCAAGTGTTGACATGAGCTTTAATAGTCAGCACGTTTCAGCCTTATGCTAATCCCGGTTTCATGAATATATTTAAGAATAAGCCAAATTTTTATAAAGAACGGCCCCACTCTCGTGCTCACATAGATGAAATTTGTCAAGGATACTCCTGTAACTCTAGCACCTTACTCATAAGAGATACATATTATCATTAGGAGTCTTAAAAACTCAACCTCCTTTGTTATAGGATAAATGCACTTATACCATAAGAATGAGTCAAAATAATAGTGCATTTCTTACGACCACCATATGATTCGTTCTTCCCATTGAACCTAATTATAGGATCTCTGGTCCTTGGGTTGGGTATCCTCATATGCGGTTCATAATTTTACGGGCTTTAATCTCATCCCCTTTGATGTATTCCAGACCCTTTCTCTTACTAAGACCTTAGTTAATTGATCCGTAAGATTTTCAAAAGATTTTATATAACTCACATTAATGATGTTACTACTCAAATATGATCTCACAATACTGTGTTTTCTTCTTATATGTCTAGATTTACCGTTATAATAACGACTATTCATTCTACCAATTGTAGCAATACTATCACAATTAATTAGGATATGTGGTATTGATTTTTCCCAAAATGGGGTTTCATACAAAATATCTTTCAACCAACTTGCTTCCTCACTAGTTGATGCTAAGGCAATAAACTTGCCTTCCATAGTTGAGTTAGCAATTATTGTTTGTTTTTTAGATTTCCAACAAATAACACCACAACCTAAAGTTAAAATATAAACGGCGGTAGAGCTAGAATCACCTAATAAAGTATTCCAATTAGCATTAAACAAACCTTCAAGTACAACAAGATACTTAGTAAAAAATAAGCCATAATTTTTTTGGCACTAATTAAATATTTCATTACACTTTCAAGAGCATTTCAATGTTCTCTAAATGGCTTGCTTCTACTACATATGCAATGTTAGGTTAAATCAGTCGCATGTCATATCTTAGGGTACCAATAATGTTATTATATTCCTCTTGATTAATCACTCCATTTTCATTCTTAATAGAAAATAAGTGATTACTTGAACCAAAAGGAGTAGTAACATGCTTGCAATTATTATAGTCATATTTATTCAAAATTTTTCAATGCAATGCGATTGATCAAAAAATATACCATCGGACAATCTTGTAATTTTTATGCCTAAAATAACATTAGTTACAATTAAATCTTTCATCTCAAAATGTTTTTTTAGCATAGTTTTTGTTATATTTATGACATTCAAATTTGAAAAAATAAAATAAAATGAGCAAATCATTCACATAAAGGCTAATAATGACATGTGAATCTCCAAGTATAATAGTTTTTGGCTCCTTAAAAGGAGTCTGCCCATCACTCCTCAATATTGTGGACCATATTTATATCAGTAAGTATCGTCACAAATGGTTCCTCAACTATATTAGATTGAGGAATGAGCCCACGTTTTTGAAATTCGCAAATTCGAGCAATATGCACACTTTTTACCACAAACATAATAAATGAGGTTGTTTTGCGTGTTATGATTGTAAGGAGGTCCTTGGTTCAAATTCTTTTGATTAGGTTTACTTCTATTCATTTTGTAAGGTCTATTGTTATTTTTCATATTTTCCCTCTTAGGCTTTAATTGAGGGTTTTTAGGAAAAAGACCTTTAAGCAAAGTATTATGTTCGGAAGCAATTAATTTTACCTTTGTGATATTATTGTTATTGGTATTACCACTTTCTGACATAATTGCATCTTGCCCTCTTGCCTCCTCCATATCATACTTATTCTCCAAAGTCTTACATTTCCATCTCTTGAAGTGGGTTCCTTTAAATCGAAAAGGCTTGCTGAGATCTCCAACATTTTCACTTGATTTCTCAACTATATGCTCCATATTTTGAATTCTCCTTAAAATTGTTAGGAAATTTAATAAAATAAAAATAAAAAACATTAAACTTAAACACAAATAAAAATACAAATACCCTCTGCGGTTATTTGGCTTAACCCATACCCTCTCCAATTCCGCACAAACGGAGGAGCCCAAAGTTCCACAAAAGAGAGAAAAAAAAAAAAAAAAAGACTCAAAAGAATGATGATATGATGAGAATGAATAGAAGAGATTGAAATGTTGTGCTAATGCCTCAATGGTCTATTTATTGACACAAAATGACTCTTCATTCTCCATGTACTTAATAAATAAGATGTATATATATTATTAAATAGATACACACAGGGCCAGCTCTTCACAATATGGGGCCCTAGGTGAGATTTAATCGGGACTCTTAATATTTTGTTTAATATTTTTTTTCTTCATTTTTCATATTTGGATTCATATTTTCTCGTTGACATAATTAATTTTCAAAATTAACACTAACTATAAATTGACAAATTATGTAAACAAATAAAAATAAATTTAATAAATCTATAGAAATAATAGATTGAAACAATATAACTTGATTATTATTATTATTACAAATCGATCGGCGAGCAGGGCTTTAAGAATATCAGATTCTTGCCGGATACAAAACTCTAACCTCAAAATTTCCAAAATATAAGAAAAAAATAAAAAATAAAATCAAAGTGAAAATAATAGAAAAATAATGCACAAACATTGAAATCAAAATTAGGGTTAATGAAAATTATAGAGAATCGGAAACCCGAAGATGATGAACACAAGAGCCGGAGCAAAAATCATAAATAGATCGAAAGTTGAGAGTGAGAGAGTGTGAAAGATGGAAAGATTTTTTTAGAGAGACTAAGAGAGATATAAGAATAATAGATAGTTAGAAGTATAATAAAGTTGTTAGTTGGGAAGTCAATGAGACTTGAAAAAAAATAAGTAAATTGCATTTATTTTACATTTTAAAATACAATTTCATTTATTTGTTAGTTGGGAAGTCGATGTGTGAGAATTTTAAAATACAATTTCATTTATTTGTTAATTGGGAAGTCGATGTATGGGAAGAGAGCATAACAAAAAATATTAACATTATTTAATTAAAAGAATTTTGGAACCTCAAAAATATATTATTATATTAAAAAAAATTTGGGAGCCTCAAAATTTTTGGAGCCCTAGGCGAGCATCTTAGCTGCCTTAAGGACGAGCCGGTCCTAGATACACACCAAGATTTAAGATACATTCATATAATTAATCTTATACATTTATGAAATACAATGAATGAATGACCTAATTAGATATGGATACAAAATCCAATCCAAGGTACATGTTTTTTTTCAAGATAATAAATAAAATAATAATATTAAAATACACAAAATAAGTATCATAAAGGTGGATGGATGTAAGTGGTTAGTGTCATTTTTCCTAACACTTAGAAAAGTATACACCTTTTAATAAAAACCTCATGATGATTGTATCTTATGCTTTTAATAAAAAAGGCTTTATTCAAATATTTCATTTTCCTTTCAGAAATGTTTTCAAGAAGGCTGAATGGGCAAAGCATGAGTGAAGGGGAGAAGTTCTCTATATTACGACACCATTGTTTGTGACTGCAAACATAGACTTTTGATCAGTCACACTGTTAACGCCGTCTTACAATGGCTTGTTTGATGCTTCTGCCAGTCCCTGGCTTCAGCATATTTTTTGGGAATAACAATTATGCCTTGGAGTGAAGTTTAATGTGCTTTATAGTCTCTTACTCTTGCAGCAGAACAGAATGATTTTCCAAAAGAAAAGGAGACACCGTCATTGACCGTAAAATCGCTTTATTTTTTATTTATTTCTGTCAACATATGAATTGAATATTTCAATAATGAGTTTTGAAAATGATCATTCTTGTCTATTTGCATTAAAATTATACAAAATTCTTATTGTAAAATTGATGCTTCTGCCAGTCCCTGGCTTCAGCATATTTTTTGGGAATAACAAATTTATGCCTTGGAGTGAAGTTTAATGTGCTTTATAGTCTCTTACTCTTGCAGCAGAACAGAATGATTTTCCAAAAGAAAAGGAGACATCGTCATTGGCCGTAAAATCGCTTTATTTTTTATTTATTTCTGTCAACATATGAATTGAATATTTCAATAATGAGTTTTGAAAATGATCATTCTTGTCTATTTGCATTAAAATTACACAAAATTCTTATTGCGAAATGGATGAGGGCGGTCTTCAATCATCCAAAAGAGCAGATGTCAGATTTAATGTTTATGCCTGTGGGAAACAGACAGTGCCCTCAATTATGAGCTCATTTACATGATCTATAAATCTGATACTTCTAATTAATAAGTGTGGGCTGGAAATAAGCAAAATATTAGGTAAAAAAAAGGAGGACATTGTGTTATTCCTTGGGGCCAAAAAACCAGTAAAGGAAGAATCGATAAATTACAACAGATATGGCACACAAAATAACCTTCGAGAAATGTTTTTAATTCTACAAACTAGAACAGTGATCTTGCACAGAGATATCAGACCTGCCTTGCACAAACGTTTTCACAAGACTCCTTCCTTGAGGAGAATCATTTTCGTTACTAATTGATCAGAATCACCAAAGCACACATGCTCCAGCAACCTGTGATCAAGAATGTTATCAACATCCTCCAGGAAAATTAACCTCTATAGGCTCCAGAAGGATCTGCATTTTGAATAATCCATGGGTGCTCAAGAAGCTTGTGTAGAGGTAGGCGGTGCGAAGAATCCTTTATGAGCATCTATTGATTCAATGAAACGAGAATGAAAAGCTTTGTAAAAAAAGAAAAGAAAAGAATTGCAACACATGCTGAAGGATATATAATGGAACCTGACTAATAAGGTCCTTTGCAGTAGAAGAGACTACTGGTTTGGGAGGGAATTTCAAATCCACTTGTACAATCCTGTGGAAAATCATAAAAGGAAGGAGTAACTTACAATGGAGAGTGAAGCAGTAACTTACAGAAATCAGCTATAAATGTAAAGTGCATGTCCAGAGAAATTATTTTCATTTGAGAGGCTTCTTTCAACTCCAGAGGAGGCATATTCCTTCCCATCAAAATTTAAGAGAAAAACTCACTTCTGTATGTGAAAGTGAAGAATCAGTTTATATCTTGTATGTGAAAGTGATCCACCTTACAATTCTATATGTGAAAATAATTTTATATATATATGTGAAATATATATATATATATATTTCTGAATGAACTTGGCCTGACCAGCACAAACAGGAAGCTTTGTTCTTGGAGTTGATTTAGGGTGGGAGAAAACCCCAAAATTGTAGAAATGCGCTGGGAAAATATATATATATATATAGATACATAAATATATTTTAGTTCATTTATAATGAAATTATGAATGTTACTGCAACAAGTCTGGGGCGTCATTACCTTTCATTTGTCTTGCCTGTTGGGAAATATAGAAAAGATACTTGTCGTGGTCTCGCGTATATGTATTAATGATTAATTGTGGTTGATAAGAAGTAGGAAAATAAAATTTATTGATCGGGACTGATAATTGGTGCGAAGAATGTGCCTACGAAGATAAATGAAAATAAATAGAACTATATTATCAGGAATTGATTGTTTATGCAGTGAGTCCTAAGAAAAAATAGGAAATGGTAATGTAAAAAGCTTTTGAAGTTCACAAGACACATGAGAATTATTGTTTGGGGGCTTTCCACGTAAATCTTGGTGTCAATTTCTATTTTCTCATTTCTTATTTTAGTTATGTGATATCGTTCCTACCCATTCAATTTTCTAACAGTGGTATCAGAGCCTTGGGTTACGGCCTTTGGGTTGGGGTTACTATTCACGGTTATTATTCACACGTGTCACTGCATACTTTTACAGTATTGTGAACGTATACGAGATTTGTTCAAGTATACAGTTCCATTCATTTACGATACTGTTCACGTATACAAAATTGATCATGGTGAAAAAGTGGGAGCCGATTTAGTGGAGGAGCAGATCTTATCTACTATAATGGCAGCAAAGTACGAAATTGAGAAGTTCAATTGGGGTAATTTCTCCCTTTAGAAATTGAAGATGAAGGCGGTCCTGAGGGACAAATGCTTAGCGGCAATTGGAGATAGACCAACAGGGATAACTAACGAAAAATGAAACGAGATGGATGACAATGCTATGGCTAATCTTCATCTAGCAATAGTAGATTTGGCATTATCAAGCATTGCAAAGAAGAAGTCAGTAAAAGAAATTTGGGATGCACTAAAAAAACTCTACGAGGTAAAGTCACTTCACAATAAGATCTTCTTAAAGAGGCGAATCTACACTCTTCGAATGAGTGAGTCCACATCGGTTACAAACCACATCAACAATCTTAATACGTTGTTCTCCCAACTGACAACATTAGGCCATAAGATTGAGCCAACCGAACGAGTGGAGCTTCTACTCCAAAGTCTGTCAGATTCGTATGATCAACTCATCATCAACATTACAAATAATATTCAGTCAGATAATCTAGTCTTCGATGATGTTGTGGCGGCTGTTCTGGAAGAGGAATCCAGGCGCAAAAACAAGGAAGACAGATCGTCTAGTTCTCAACAAGTTAAGGGACTTCCGATGACGAGAGGAAGATAAATAGAATGTGGCTCTAGTGGGAGTCACAATCATAGTTGATCAAAGTTAAGGAGTAAGAGGAATTTTAAATGATACAATTGTGGCAAAAGGAGACACATCTCGAAGGATTTTTGGCATAAGAAGAAAAATGTAAGGAAAGCTCTCGAGGAGAACACTTCTCAAGGATGCACTACGAGTACTTCCAGCGATGGCGAAATCCTGTATAATGAAGCGGAAACTATTTCTAAAGGTGGCAAGAAACTTACTGATGTATGGATCATGGATTCTGGAGCAACCTGGCACATGACCTCTCGTCGAGACTGGTTTCACTCTTATGAACCTGTTTTAGGCAGATCTGTATTCATGGGTAATGATCGTAACGATCAGGTGGAACGATATTGTGCAAGAAGGCATCAGAAAGAAGGTATTGATTTTAATGAGATATTTTCTCCAGTTGTTAGACTTACACTACTATCAGAACTGTATTGGCTATATGTGCTGTGTTTGATTTATATCTAGAGCAGTTAGATGTGAAAACTACTTTTCTTCATGGAAAACTTGAAGAAGAGATTTACATGCTCCAACCACAAGGTTTTGAAGAAAAAGGAAAAGAAAACTTGGTTTGCAGGCTAACCAAATCTCTATACGGCTTAAAACAGACAGTTAGATGTGAAAACTGCTTTTCTTCACGGAGAACTCGAAGAAGAGATTTACATGCTCCAACCACAAGGTTTTGAAGAAAAAGGAAAAGAAAACTTGGTTGCAAGTTAACCAAATCTCTATATGGCTTAAAATAGGCGCCAAGATGTTGGTACAAGAGATTTGATTCCTTCATAATTAGTCTCAGATACAACAAACTCAGTGCAGATTATTGTACGTACTACAAGAGGTTTTGTAATAATGATTTCATTATTTTATTGTTGTATGTGGATGATATGTTGGTTGTAGGCCTCAACAAAGAAAGAGTCCAAAAATTGAAGGCACAATTGGCTAGGGAGTTTGATATGAAGGATTTGGGACCAGTAAACAAGATTTTAGGGATGCAAATTAACCGAGACAGAAAAGACAAGAAGATTTGGCTTTCTCAAAAGAATTATTTGAAGAAAGCCTTGCGACGCTTCAACATGCAAGATTGTAAGCCAATTTCTACCCCACTTCCTGTCAATTATAAATTATCCTCAAGTATGTGTCCTAACAATGAAGCAGAGAGGATGGAATTATCTCGAGTGCCGTATGCATCAGCAGTGGGAAGCCTAATGTACGCTATGATTTGTACAAGATCGGATATTGCTCAAGTAGTTGGTACGGTCAATCGGTTCATGGAGAATCCTGGTAGAAAGCATTAGAATGTTGTGAAGAGGGTCCTAAGATACATCAAAGGGACCTCAGATGCTGCATTATGTTACGGAGGATTAAAATTTATTGTCAAGGGTTTGATTCAAATTTTGCAGGTGATCTTGACAAAAGAAAATCTACTACAGGTTATGTGTTTACTCTTGCAGGAGGAGCAGTAAGCTGGGTATCAAAGTTGCAGACTGTTGTGGCATTGTCTACGATTGAAGCTGAATACATGGTAGCTACGCAGGCTTGCAAGGAGGCAATATGGACTAAAAGTATTGGAAGAACTTGGACACAATCAAGAGAAAATTTCTCTATATTGTGACAGTCAAAGTGTCTTGCATATTGCAAGGAATCCGGCTTTTCATTTCAGTGTACAGTATCACTTCATTCGAGAAGTTGTGGAAGAAGGAAGTGTGGACATGCAAAAGAATCACACCAAAGACAACCTAGCAGATGTTATGACAAAACCAATCAACATTGACAAGTTCATATGATGTAAGATCCTCTTATGGCCTAATAGAAACGTAAGTGGCATGGAACTGGCAAGACTAGAAAGGATGAGAAAAAAAAAAAAAAAGGTTTGAAAATGACTTTAAGTGGGAGAATGTTGAATTGTAAAGTCAATTCTAGTATTCAAAGTCCAACATAGGTGCTGTACTATTCATATGGTGGTTGTACTATTTATATGGTCGTTGTACTATTCATTTGGTGGTTGCACAAGTCTACAAAGGTGGTTGCACTAATTCATATGGTGGTTGTACTATTCATTTGAAGACTTTGAAAAAGGAGGCTTACAAAAACCCCCATAAATAGGGAAGTGGTGGTGAAGGAAGATATCATCCCAAGCATCTCCAACTCCACCTTTAGAGAGAGAAATCAAGTACTCTCCTGCAAAGTGTCCCTGTTGTAGCCTCTTTTTCTAGTTTCTCCTAATTTTAGAGAGATTTGTATACTCCTAACTCAAGAGAGAAGTTGTATCATTATTTTATATAGTGGATTCCTTCTACTCTTACCCGTGGTTTTTCCCTCGATTTGTTTGGGGGCTTTCCACGTAAATCTTGGTGTCAATTCCTATTTTCTCATTTCTTATTTTTGCTATGTGATACTGTTCCTATCCATTTAATTTCCTAACAAAAGTGAAGCAGTAATTTGTTAAGAATCAATTTTAAATGTGAAGTGCAGCATGTTAGAGAAGTTATTCAGTTTGGAGAAGCTTTCTTCTTCAGAGAAATAATTAGCACTCTACACAAAAATCCACTGATTGTCAAGACAACTTGCAATTTATCTCCAACAAAATTAGCACTCTATCCACCTTGAACTCATGCCTACCTTCTGTATGTGTCTGAGTGTTCCTTTGCCTCAAAAGGAGGAACCCCATAAAGAAACTCATAGCACAGGACACCGAGACTCCAAATATCCACATTTGCATCATGCTCCACACTCTCAACTGTTGAAAAAAACCAGTGATGCATTAATTTGTTAATGGTTGTTGGATAGATTTCATTTTCAAAAGAACTATTTTGGAAACTAGAATTGACTTGGGCAATTCAACGGTCACAAAAATAGTTGAAATCAAAGATGCAAATCCTGTAGGCCCTTGACATATACACATACCCATCTCTGGTGGAAGGTAATCCAGCGTGCCACACATGGTCCGCCTACGGTTAAATGTATGCACTGACCACCCAAAATCTGCAATCTTAAGTTCCCCCTGACCAAAAAAAAAAATGGAATTTACATAATAGTAAGCTAAAAAATTTGCCTCAAATAAGCCAAGGAAAAGAAGAGCTTAATTTTGATAAAAACCTGTGCACCAATCAAAAGGTTCTCCGGTTTAATATCTCTGTGTATTACATGCATACCATGGCAATATATAAGAGCCCGAGCTATTGATGCAACATACTGTTCAATAAGATTATGACACCCAATAAATTACTAGTCAGTTCATACATGAGAATAAAAGGATAACCATCATCCGAAAAGGAGGGAGGGGGGTACAAGTTCTCTCAAAGTATTGCTTCTGTATACATGGAGTGGACAATGTCATAAGCAGAATGCTAGGAGCAGTTGCTCCAAGCAGCCACCATATACCTCTGTGTTGCTCCATTTGACATCATTTCAAAAAACAAAATGGGATTCTTGTTGAACCCTTAATGATAATTTATGAGAAAAAAAAAAATCAACATAAATATGACGAGCTGTCTGAAGTGGTCATCTCACATTATGTTTGAAGAAAATGGCCAAATGGCCTCATCATATCTTAATATATGACGAGCTCAATGGAACAACTGTTTCTAGCATTCCTTCCATCTTCAAATATGTATTCTGAAAGTTCTTTCGTCAATTGATAATGTAAAACTAGAAAAAGGACATAAAGTTGAGTGCTCCTGCCTATCAAGAGTGCAATGGCAAGAGCTATCGTGGTGATAAGAAGAACTCACTGTAGCAGCACGTCTCTCGCTGAAGTATTTGCTCTTCTGTAGTTCTTTATAGAGTTCACCTTTGGCTGCATATTCTAATATCAAATACACTCGTTTCTGCATTAATTGGGTTAAAAGGTTAATAGGTCAGTTTGCCTTTATATTTTCCCCTCAACCAGCCTGCATTTAAATAAACATGCTGGAAAATACAAAGAGCTTAGTCTTGCTTTACTTGATCGTAGAAGTATCCATAGAGGCGTAAAATATTGGGGTGTCGAAGATGACTTTGTATTTCAACTTCCCTACGAAGCTGGTGCTCAACCTGCGACTGTTTCAACTGGCTCTTGAAAAGCACTTTTAATGCCACAATGTGATTACTCTGTTGAAGATTATAAACATATAAAATTAAATTAACTGATTCAACAAGTTAAATGCTTTTCTCCTGACTCCTTAAAATTGAAAAGCTCAGATATAAGCAATATGGGATAACAGAAGTATGACAAAACAAAGTAGCAAACAATGATGGGTATAAAATAAATAAAGCCAATGGAAGACAGCTGAACTCGAACACACAGGTTAGTTACACAAAAAAATATAAAATATAAACTTTGGGACTAAAGTTTCATTGTTTGACACTGAAAAGCATAAGCCTCTCCTCATCTGAGCTTAATACTGCCTTGATTAGTTGATGTTCCCTTTTCATGTCTCAAGATTAAATCAAGATACTAATCATATTTCATTCTTTTCCACAGTTTCTCACTTCAAGCAAACTGGGAGAGCCCGTGGAAAGAGAGGGAGAATGACTCAATTAGTGAAAGCAAAAATACTTGTTGAGCAGCAGGCCACGACCAAGGGACTTCACAAACTTTCAAACTGGAACAAGTAGAAAACTGTGGTAAAAAAAAGAACTGTAAAGCTCTAAAAGATTGACACAGAGATTTATACTGGTTCAATACACAATGTGTGTCAGTTGCTGCTGTAGCTTAATCCACTACCGTGATCAGGAGGTTACAGAGTACAAGTTCACTGCATGCATCTATAAAAGAACTGGTCTTTGCAACACTCATCCCAATCCCATAAATACTCATAAAAGAAAAACCATTCCAGAAACAAGCATATAGAACTCAGAAAACTGACCCTCTTTTCCCTTGCCAAATAGACATGGCCGAACTTCCCACGTCCAAGAGGCTTCCCAATGTCAAAATCATTGAGAATCCACCTCCTTTTCTCCCCCGATGAAACCTCTGAAGGTGCCTGTAAAAACGGAACTGTTGTTAAAACCCTGGAAAATTAAATTTATAAAAATATTTTTTCCTTATTCCTGAAGCCTATGTTTCATAAAGCCCTGTTCGGTTAGTTAAAAAAATTTATGATAGGAAAGGACTTCCCTTGTTGAATCTTTGATTTTTCTTTACCCAACAGTTTAGCCCAATAAATCTTGGGTTAACACTAGAAAATTCTCGATTTAAAAGAAAAAAAAATGAAAACAGCATTTAAAGCAGATATTCATATTCCTTCTTTTCAGCCATTTCCTCAACAACCAAACAGAGCATGAATCACTCATCGGGAGAAAGATCGCAAAACCATATGCCAACAACTTGAAAATGTAGTCCCACAACCCTAAATCTAAAAGAAATTTTCAACAGATCGTTGCGTTTCGCGCTTTCGTTTCTACCAAAATCTGACCCTAGAAACCCTACTTTCTTGCATTTGAGGTGGAAACAGAATAATGAAATCGCCAGAAAACAAAGAAGAGCAATTTATCCCAAATTGTCCAGGAAAAACCCTCGATTCCCATACCTAGCTCCTGAACTTGATGAATCAAGAGACAAAGACAAAAGAAAAATGGAGAAGAGTTCCAAGTTTAAAACCCTAACTTTGAGATCTTCAATCGTTCAGTAACCCTAGAACGATAACAATTGAAAATACAAGCGTTTTCTTTAACTTACCTTTTCTTCTGGCTGGGTATCTGCAGCAATCGCCATGAAGAGAGAAGGGCGTTTAGAGCAAGGGGGAACAATGAGAGAGAGAGAGAGAGAGAGAGAGAGAGGCGAGACGAGAGAGCGATGCAGTTGTGCTCGAAATTTGAAAATGAAATGAACGAGGACTCACAACGGTCGGATTTGTACAGAAACATGTGGACCAATCCCCCTGAAGATAACTTTTCAAAATTTGGCACTTTTTAAAGTTTGGACTTTGGAGTTTGGAGCGTCTTGGAGGAGTTCTTCTAGGGTCACAGCAGAGGTCACAGTTAAGGCGGTGCGTTTAACACACTTGCAAAATAGGGTTGCGCCAGTCATGGTGCGTTTAATTTCCCATGAAGGCATAAAGTGTGTCCAAATTCAATTGTAGAATGATAAGATTGTGTATGAAAATTCGAATTTACAGTTGCGTGTAAATGAACTGAGTTTAATATAATCTTGTAATACGTATGTATCTAAATCTATGCAAATCAAATTAAATATTTGAATCTCAAGTTCTCAAACATGAGATAAGTATCTTTCTTTTTTTGTAAATAAATTCATAATAATTAATAAATATAGCTCAATTAGTCTACATATATATGGACATGAATCGAATCCACATAGTCGAACTTATTTGGCCTTGAGAACGTGTGTGCGCGTGTGTGGAGAGCAAACTATCCTCTTCCCCTTCCCCTTGTGTTATGACTCGATGGACAATCATAATAGTTTTATCTTATGTTTAGAAAAATCTTAAATTTGAGTTTTGTTTGATTTAGATAAAATATGATATAAAATTGTATTCAAATTTATTCAAACCCACTCAATCTAAATTCAAGATCCGAAATTCATGCTTCCAAACACTACCTTAAGATTTAATGTCTGCTTGTACAATTTACAAGTACGAGTGACCATAATTTGGTCAAAATTGAATTAACCAACTAAACTAATTAAATTTGGTTAAATCAATTTAGTTAATCGATATAAATTAGTTGGTAGTTTTGTTTTCATGAAATATTAGTTATCAACTTATTAGGTTGATACATCAAATTTTCATATACGCATAACCAAATAAACCAATTATATGTGTATATATATATTAATTAATTATTTTATATATATTAAAATTTGAACTTCTAACTTGAAGTGTATTATGAAATTTGTGGGAATCCTCAAATCCAGTAATAGCAAATCCCAAATTGAATGAGATTCTCAAATTATTACAACAGCAAATTTCAAATTGAATGGAATCCTCAAATTATTGCAACAAGCAAATCTCAAATTGAATGGGATCCTCACGTTAAAAGATATGTATTCTTGATTTGTTAGTTTAGTTAATTGTTTCGTTAAAGTTGTTATTTGATTCTTGAGTCGTTAAGTTCAGCTATGGGTTATTCTCTCTCTCTCTCTCTCTCTCTCTCTCTCTCTCTCTCTCTCTCTCTCTCAGTTTCAAGAAAGCTTGAGAGCTCTTACCCCCAGGGTGTGGTTCAGGTGGTAGTGTGGGCTGTGGGAGTGCCTCTCATGAGGTCAGGTGTTCAAACCCTCCTGGACTCATTTCCGCCCCTGAACTCCTGAATTTACCCTCCCTTTGGAGTTGTGGGGTCAACTTCAAGGGGCGCAGGATTAGTCACATGGACCGTAAAACAGACACGTGGATACCCAGTGCGTAATCCAAAAAAAAAAAGAAAGCTTGAGAGCTCTTCTTCTATTCCCTGCGAAGAGTTCCTCTTGATGTCGTTTCCATCGGCGGTGACAACTTCAAGTTTAGCTTCCAACATTCTAAGATGTACAAGAGCTTGCTCGCCGGTATCGTTGATCCATCGTACGACCGCTATGTTTTCCTCTACTTCAAGAGCCCCGATTTTTGGCCTTCTCGCGTCGAGGACTCCAACTTCGATCAGCTTCCCAAGCTTTTCACCTTGGCTGTCAAGTCTTGCAAGAACAACATCAATGTCAAGATCCTCTCGCGGCCTTGCCTCTCAGCCCTCGACTCTCCAAGTCTTCCGGCAACCTTGCACTTTCTGGTTACTTCTCCAGCTCTGGTGTCCTTATTCCGGCACCCGTGTTAGAATGCGGTTGCATTATCGGAGCTCGATACCTCTTTTTTTCTTTATTTTTCTTTTGTTGCAGAAATTGCCAGTCAGGAGCCTTACACTTCAGAGTGACTTCATAGCTCTCCACTCTCATCTCTGGTTTGATTTTCTTGTCACTATTGTCATCTTTGTATCGTCTCTGTCTCACTCGTATTTGGTCTAATCTATTGGTCAGCCATTCCCTCGCTCTGGCTATGTCGTGTCTCGTCACTCCTCCTCAGAGACAGTTGATCTCTTCGTCTAAAGCAACTTCAGATCTTGCCTCAGAGTGTTCGATAAATTTTTGTTGATGTAGACTTCTAGATTTGCTTTGTTTTCTTCTTCTTCTTCAAAAATTTCTTTCTGATAGATGGCGCTATCTTTGATCAACGCCGAGTATTTTCTCTTGAGCGTCAAGTTCTAGTGGTTCTTGTTTCGCGTTATCAGTTCGTTGAGTTCGATTGATGAATTCATCTTCTACACGAGCTGGAGTTTCTTGATTTTTCTTCAAGGAAATTTTTTCCTTCATTTTTGTTTCGCTACTGCCTTCGACTTGGCCATATTTTTGGTCTTCACTTCGCAACAATTTTCTTCTTTGTCGGCTTCTCATCACCTGGCATCGTTGTCTTCCTCGCCTGCCTTTTGCATTAGCATCTCCTTCTGCGAATCATCTCCATCTGTGCTTCACATCAATGGAGTTTTTTTTTTCATCATTTTTTACCACAAGATGGAGATGTTAAATCTTTATTCACCATCTCCATCTTAAGGGGGCGTGTTAAAAGATGTGTAGTCTTGATTTGTAAGTTTAGTGAATTGTTTAGTTAAAGTTGTTATTTGATTCTGGAGTTCTTAAGTTCATTTATAGGTTATTGTATATATATCCTTGTAATCTTCTCTTTGAATACAATTCCAGAATATACATTTTAGTTATTTAACACGAATCATTGCAACAAGAAAATCCCAAATTGGATAGGATCCTCAAATCATTGCAACAAGCAAATCTCAAATTGGATGGGATCCTCAAATCATTGCAACAAGCAAATCCCAAATTGGATGGGATTCTCAAATTATTGCAATAAGAAAATCGTCTGTGATTCACCACAATCTCCAATAAATAAAATTTGAAAAAAAAACTTTTCGTTATATTTTTTTCATGGTATCAAAACGTACCAAAATCATGAGTGAAAAACTACCTCTTTATCATTTGAGCAATTCAAATAGATCAGGTGACTTGTTGACTCATCCACTAAAGGGGACCAACTAGTCAACATGGAGGAGAGTTGTCGTCAATGCTATGTGATCAAAACACAAACTAAAGTTTGTGAATTGAAAATTACCAAAACTAGAAGAAAGAGATTCAAAGAGGACAACTGGCTGACTTGCAATGCTATGGTGGTCACATGGTTGTTAAACTCAGTCAACGAGGAGTTACATAATAGTGTTGCATACCATGATATTGATTATGACATATGAAGAGATCTAGAAGAAGTTTTCACAAGGAAGTGGACTTTGTATTCAAGAATTGAATAGAGAAATTGTCGATACTAAACAAGGTGGGTAAGGGATACCAGTTTGGTTCAGTTCGAAAATTGAACTGGGGAGTCTCCGCCCCGTAAGGGAGACCATGTTAGACATCCTAGCCCGAGAGTATATAGTCTAGAGGCGGGGTGAATAGACTTTTTTTGCGGAATACGTATTTTTATACAAAATAAGAACTCTTGGCAAGATACAAGAAATTATATCGCAATATGAATATAAATCATGCACAAGATATAAAATAAAGAGTGTAAGGGAGAGAAAGAACAATACCGGTATTTTTACGTGGTTCAACACCAAGCCTATGTCCACACCTTAGCACTAAGCCAAGGATTCCACAATACTATAATCGCTCCTTCCGCAGTGGAACAAGCCTTACAAACTCGGAAACAAATCCCTACCGCTCACAAAGAGTCTTTACCAATTCGGTTCTCAAAGAACCTTACAACTTGGTTCACAAAAAACCTTCCACAAGAAGATGGAAGATTACAAGGAA